>NW_023045912.1:0-105614 GCF_011762505.2 Arvicanthis niloticus
ACATCTTGTTGAGGAAATGGTTGCCTTCCCTGAATCTGTTTATAAGAAGTTTACTGTCTTTCATTCCCCGCATCAGCCTCAATGGTCTCTAGACTTAAAGACACTCCAATACCTTGTTGCCTAAATTACTCCATTACTGAAGTTTTCAATTCTACGAGGTTCACAGAACATGTTTTGTAGCTCCAGATCATATACTGATGTGATATTTGACGACTAAATGACATTATTTACACACCCTAGCAGTATTTTTTTGCAACTGTAGCTCACTTATTGGCAAACATTTTCTCTCGTTTGACAGAGAATTCTGTAGAACATGGACGCAACCCAGACTGTGTAGTGTCATTTATTTACTTCAACTCTTAAAATTAAATGGACTACTCAAGAAGCTCTCAGAGGAGAACTCATTTCATGTGGCTGCTTTGTAACTACATTCTGATGTTTCACTTCAAATAGCAGGTGCAAGCAAACATTGTTCAAGTTTACACACTCTGAGCTGGGTGTAACTCTACAATTATTGTTTAATAAAAGCAAAATATATCAAACACATTAGATAATTAATAATATCCAACTCTTTACAATATATTCTATTGGATACACACATACAGAGACAGAGAGGAGAGAGAGAGAGAGAGAAGAGAGAGAGAGAGAGAGAGAGAGAGAGAGAATGACAGAGAGAGAACTAAGTTCTGTGCACAGTACTACAGAAAAGTATTAAAAAGTTGGAATTTAAACAGAGGCTCTGAATTATTAGTTAAATTTCTGCTTCTATGTCACATAAAGCCTACAAATGAGTCAGTCTGCAAGTAACTCTTGACACACATTTTTCTACAACTTAAATTTTTCTTTGCCTCCATGATGTATGTTCAAAACCCCCAAATGGCAAATTATACCTTCTTGGTACTCCACAATGCACAATATAGATATTTACAGATACTGAATTTATTTTGCCACCATGGTAACAGTATGTCTATTATTTATTTTATTTTCAGCTTTGTATAAGAGGACATACACCACAGACAAGGTCACTGCAAAAGTAATGATTATGTAGAGGAGAAATTAAATTAAGGACTTTCATGATGCCTCTCAGAATTCTTCAAGGTAGACAAATTGTACACTAAAACTGGACAAATAATTGCATCATCTCTTTATCAACTAATAATCCATGGTGATTTTTCTGTTGTTTCAACTGTTTCTTTAAAGTAAAAGCTGAAACTGAGCTCTTAGCCGTTGAACAGAGCACTAGACATGCAGCCAGATACACAGGATCTCAGCTGATGTTTGTTGTATTATCGCCCAGCTTCCCATATATGCTTCGAACACATATACTGATTATTTTGAAAGCATTGGATGAGAAATCTTTTAAATTCTCAACAAATAAAAATAAGTAGTTTCACTTTTTATAATTGTAATTCATTTTCTGTGAAATTTTACATTATATCACACAAGACTGTCTTCCTGTCAATGCAATATCTCTAAAGGTGTTTATGAATTTCCTCCCAGCAGTTATTGGTTTGATAGAATGTTGGAAAGTACAATGATTATATAGGCTTATGTACACTTATGAGCCAAAGCTAAGAAGATCAATAGAGACTCAGTTTTAATTTTTCAGATGATTTGTTGGCTATGTAAACAAAATAAAGTGATTTTAACCTTTTCATTTAATTGAATTATTCTATAAATTTTTCTAATATGGTTATAAGTAAGGACTAATAAAATGGTGAAGAAAAAATTTCACATTTTTCAAAGCATTTACATTTGATTGCAATTTATGAGTCCACACCCTGGAACCTCTTTCAGAGTTTGAAGATTTAAAAAAATACAAACATACGATATATCTCAGTTAGAGTTTTACTGCTGTGAACAAGTGCCATGACCAAGGCAACTCTTCTCAGGACAATATTTAATTGGGGCTGGTTTACAGGTTTGGAAGTTCAGTCCAATATCAATGGAGGAGTATGGCAGCATTCAGGCAGGCGTAGTGCACATGGAGCCGAGAGTTCTATATGTTCATCTGAAGGCTGCTAGTAGAAGACTGATTTCCACACAGCTAGGACAAGGGTATTAGAGCCCATGCCCAATTGACACTCTACCCCAACAAGGCCACACCTACTCCAACAAGGCTAAACCTCCTAATGTGCCACTCCCTAGGCCAAAGCACATACAAACCATTACACATGCTAACACACTTCTCTAAGAAAATACTTAATTATGCATGTACTCTATTAATTGATGGCTGCAGTCAATTTGATTTTCATGTTTTAACTAAGCTAAACCAGAAATTTTAGTTAAAGTACATAAAATTATCAGGTATCTTATTTGCAAACAAATTTTGTATTTTTCCATTGTTCACATTGTTTCTGAGGTTGATATTCAGGGATTATATGTGTCAGAAAGTTATTTGTATTGTATCAGGAGAAGCTAAATATATGCTTGTCTCTCTTTGCTGCTTCCTAGGCTTTTACTAATATAATTTTCTTTCCCCAAATAAGGAAACATTATTTGTTTTCCTGCCACGCCCAACATCTTAATTTTGCATTTCACACTTTCTTGGGATGATGTCCTGCTGTTGTAAGTTTTTCTCTCTTATTTTGTTTCGTTGTGTTACGTTTCTTCCAGCTATTCTTCTGAGATCTTCAAAGCTACCTGCAGTGGCTCAACAATGTACAGAACTCTGAAGAGAAGCCTCGACCTTGAATGGTTCTTCCTCATGTCTCCACTGACAGGCTGATGAGAACAAATTCTAACCTGATGTCACAATCATAAAATAAAACGCAATAAAATTCACCCTTGATACAAAGTCTCCTGCTAAAATCTCCATATGTTTCCAAATAAATAACATAATAAGTGATTGCCACGTCTCCAGTTGGGTCTGTATAATGATGTTTGTTATTATGACTATACTCCAGAGACTCATAGTGAAAATAATACACCCAAAATGTTCCAGGGATGACAGCAGGGCAAAGATCGTATGCTCCTTTCAATGCACATTCCTCAAATTAAGGACTAAAGAAAAAGTCCACACAGGGATCAGCAGCAGCATCTGTTTTCTCAATACAATACTTGCAATACAGTGGAGTCAGAGTTGCTGGTTAAATACAATAATTTTTTGATGTTTACAACTTAAGAAAGTAATATAACTTTCTAAAAGGCTTCCCAAAGCAAATCATATGTTCCATGTTTAATCTGTATACTGACAATGTGTCTCCATAGAATACCAGACTAGAGAGGAATCTAAGCATAAACACTTCTCACCCCAGAGAGGTCCAGAAAGCTGAGAATGTGCCCAAAGGTGTGCAAGTGTTTACTTGTTCAAAACAAAAAGAATCAATTCTCTTCTTCAGTTTGGGCTTGTTTTTTTTCCAATTTTATTTACTCTATCTCTTGTATTATTTGTGCAATATAAGTCATTGTGACTTCCATACCCAATATCAATGCACCTATAAATAACAACTAAAATGTCAAAGCCTCTGAATATTTAATATACTAGTGGTATACATTCATTTCATTTTTCCTACTTGCAAGTCTTCCTGAATGAAGACTGAAGTCCATCTGATTGAAACATGACAGGACCATTCCCTAAGTAGGAACACTCACAATAAGTGTAGCTGTTCCCTAAATGATGGGGTTCAGGAACATTAACAACACTAACTATAAGTACCCCAACAAGGGGTATTCTATGTATTGTAGCTATTTCCAGTTGTTTCTCTCTTGTGATGGAACAGTCAGCACACATTACATCTCCAGAAATATTTCTTGTATTATTTGTGCAACATCAGGGCTTAATATCCAGTTAGTATAAGGGACTAAAGGTATACTGAAACTTTTCAAGGCAGGTCTTTGTCAAATAAAAGGTGGGACCATACATCACTAACTCACTGACTTAAAATGGAAACTATGTTTATGGCACTAAGTCAACTGGTATTAAGGCTGTTCAATGAGAGTTCTTCATTTTGTTTTCCTGAAGCCTTTTGTATGTGAAAATGTTTGCATCTGCTCACCTATATGCTCTCAGCATCCATCTGACAGGCCTTTTCTAAAATAAAAGTTAATTGCACCTTCTGCGTTGTTTAATATCACAATTTTCTTTCAAATTTCTTGTTCTGAAAAGCATTATCTGGGTACATGTTTTTCACATCAGTCACTAAATTCCAAATTACAAAAGAAACTACCAGAAATTATTTCTCGCCTCTCATTCTCACAGTCGATACTTCAGTTACCACTTTATTTTCCCTAACCCTCAAGTGAGTAGTTGATAATATTCTAAGCAAAATCATTATCAAAGACACCTAGTAATCTGTAAATTTTACTTCTTAAGCACAAGGAAAAAATCTGGGTTACAAGGATTCTTTTCCGATGGATCACTATATTTAGTTAGATCCTTATGTTAAATACAAACCTGTTGAAAGAAGTATTGATATGTTGCAAAAATGTTGTGTTGTGGACTGACACAAGCCAACATATACACAGCTACTGAATTCCTCTCATAAACAATTATATTCGACAATTTGTAGTGTTATATATTTCCCAGGATTACCTTCTCTGGAACAAATTTATAGGGAGATTAGACAAAGAATCAGCCAACCTGATCTGAATTATCTGTCTAGCTTATCTGTAGGATGGTGTGTGTAAAGAGTAAAACACACCAGAAAGAAAGGACATACGTGTTTCAGTGATGAAAAAACAATTCTCCAATAACACAGATACCACAGTGATGTCTGTGGCATTGCCTGTACCAGAACGTAGATCTGAAACATCTCACTTTTCTCCAGGTCTTTTTCTACAGTGAGGGCAAGAATGCTTTCAATGGGAAACCTAGGATAAGCCAAACAAGATCAATGTTCAGATACACTGAGGAAGTTTAGAGAAAGGTAAAGTCGAAGAAATAAGGGGAGCATAAGGGAAAATGCGGTTGTTTAAATAGAGGTAAGTTCTTGCTTCTAAAGCCTGGATGAGGCTCAACGGTGGGTGCAAATTTGACATTTAATCTTTGCACTCTGTAATTGAGTGGACTTCTTCCAAACTCAAGTTCACATGGTCGGTAATGATAAAACCAGCGCGCCTGGCATTCCTGAAAAAACATACAAGGCAAGAGTGACAGAAATGTCTGAGGGATGAGTAAGGAGTGGTTAGTAAGAATACTTAGAAACCAGGATGTACAGGGGGAACTGCTGATACTGATAGACATCCTAGGATCAACACAAGCTTGAAGAAAGTACGTGAAGGCAGTTATTCATTTAATAAACATAGGAGTGGGTTCTAATAATAGCAAAGGAATAAAAGAAGAAATAAAAACAGAAAGAAAAAAAAACCAGAAGCAGTGGAGAATCTAAGGATGAGAAAGTGAAGGAGGAAGTAAGGGTACAAGAGATTTTTTTTTTTTTACAAAGACACCAGATTTGCCCTGAAAGGAAAACTGAGCCAATAAATCCATAATATACAAGAAAACATCATGAAAGTGGTGTGTGTGTGTGTGTGTGTGTGTGTGTGTGTGTGTGTTGTGTGTAACATAGTGTTACAGGTTTGCACGTGAAAAGACAACTCAGAAAAAGTATCTAACAGTGCTTTCCTAAACGTGAGAAAAAGCATGCAACAGAGACTGCTGCGGAGCCTGTGGAATTCAGAGATGCCCTCAAAGGTCACAAATAGGACCAAGAGAGTGTGGGAATAGGGGGAGTAAGAGCTTCCAGGGGCGGGGCTGGGGCCGCTTTGGAATGTTGGAAAGGAAAGTGGGAGCTGCAGAACCAGAACGCAGCCTGGGAAAGTTCTAAGCAGAAAGAAGAAGGGGAGGAAGAAAGGAAAGAAGAAAGGAGGAAGGAAAGGAAGGAAGGAAGGAAGGGAGGGAGGGAGGGAGGGAGGGGAGGAGGGAGGGAGGGAGGGAGGAGGGAGGGAGGGAGGGAGGGAGGGAGAAAGAAGGAAGGAAGGAAAGGGAGAAGAGGAAGGAAGGAAGGAAGGAAGGAAGGAAGGAAGGAAGGAAGGAAGGAAGGAAGGAAGGAAAAAAAGGAGGAAGGAAGGAGAGAGTGAGAGGGGTAAGAGAAGAGAACAGAAGAGAGAGGAGAAGAGAAGCAAAAGTAAAAAAATAGAAAAACAGGTGGCCTGAAGGATCCCTGAGGCCATCAGAGAGGACAACAGTGTAGTTCGATTTAAGCCTGAAGCTGAGCAGCCAGACCTCAGAAAGAATGGGGTCTCATTATTTCCCAGTGTTCCCCTTCTGCCTAAGCCTAGAGGACTGTGTCTCTAGGGATCACTAGGAACTCAAGGCCAAAGAGGGTGAGGCCGAGTCGCCCCCCAGCGGCTAGGAGCTACCCCGTTCCGTTCCCCTGATAGCCTTGATTCAACTTTCCCCATCCCTGTCCTCGGCTGAAGCTCGGACCCCTCTCTTCCCAGCTCACCGAGGGCGCCGTGAGGAGGCTGATGCTCTCGGCCTAGTGAGTCCAGGTTGACTCTCCGGCGGCGCTGGGCTCTCTTGGAACCGGCGGCGGCGACTGCAGCAGCTGCCGCGGCGACAGAGGTAGCGGGGGCCGATGTGGCAGCCGTGGCGGCCGCTCTGGAGCCAGGTGCCCTGGCGGGCTCCGGCTGCCATTCCAGCAAAGCTTGGACAAGGGGCACTCCCCTTCCTCCTCCGGGCTGGTCTCCAGATAGTCAAGCCCAAAGAGCTGAGGACTCGGATGAAATCTTCCTGCGAGACATGCTGCTGGGACGCTACTGCAGCTGAGAGCGCGGTAGCGGAGGTGGTGGCGGTGTTGGAGGCGGGGACGCAGTGGTGGCGGTGGCTGTGGCGGGACCTACTGTGACAAGCAGCTTCAGGCGCGTCGGGGCCGCTTAGCGTTGCGCTCGCGCTCACCCAGACCCGAGTCCCTGGGGCCACTGAGCCCCGCGAACCAGCTGCTCATGGCGGGAACTTGGATTGTCGCGGCTCCTTGGGGCCCAAGCTCGGCAGTGGCGCCGGAGAGAGCTGGGGACCCGAATACCGCCACCGCCGCCTTTGCAGCTGCTGCTCTCCAGGCGCAGCCTCAGCGCCTGCCCGTGCGCATCGCTCCCCGCTGCGGGGCTGCCGGGATCGGGGTGCAGCAAGGCTTCTCCGCCTTGCGTCTCGATCGCCCGCGGCCCGCGTCCTCCGCCCCCTCCAGGAGCTGCGCGCCTCCCTCCTCCCTTTATACCCCCGCCTCCAGCGCTGCCTCCGCGGCATCACGTGTCCCCAAGCATACTCATTGGAAGTCTTTTCTTCGTCTGTCGCCACGTTTCAGAAGCAACTAGGACACTTTGCTGCTGTTCTTTCCGTTCCCTGCCATCGTGCCCTGATACCAGGGGGCGCGTACAGTAATTTTCATAGGGTTAAAGGTCCTCAAGCCCTAATGTCGGGTCCCTTGGTCCCTGAGAAACAAAAGGGCAGTGAACACGCCCAGGGTCTGACGCTAGGGTGAGGGCCATAGAATTGAGGGAGTAATCTCCTTCTGAAGAAAACTGACAACCCGACCTGGAGTATTGGGGTCCCTACACAACAGGTGCGCTCCCGCATACACACACACACACACACCACACACACACACACACACACACACACACACACCATGTCCAATTTTAGTTTATTTTAGTTCAGCTTGGTCACTCTAACTGCTCCAGTGGAAACAAGGGGAAGAAGGATGGACACATTGTGGGGATGATTTCCCACCTCTAGTGAGGGCCGCGTGGGCAGTGAGGCTCACCTGATGCTTTATTTGTGGGAGCTCGGTTGGATGAGCCACTCCCAGCTCCAGCTGTCTAAGCTCCAGTGCTGGACAGCTCCGCTTACCACCTGCAGCAAGTTTGTCAGGTGGTGACAATACCCGATCTATTCCTGTGCAGAGTCTCTCTTGGACCTGACCTTAAGGAGCCTGCAGGAGGTTCCTGCGTCCCTCAACCACTGGGCTCCTTGTTCCAGATACGCGTTTGGGAAAGCCAAGGGCATGGGAAGAAAGGCGACTCATCCACTGAGAACAGATTTGCCACAGTGTGAGCAAGTCTCTGTCTGCTAGTTTCTGCAGAGCAACCTCGTTGTCACCCACCGCAGTGGTGGCCCGGGGCACTTGAGTGGTTCCAGAAAAGATTATTCTGAAATTTTAATAGATGATGATAGAAGGAAGAGGAAAATTGCAGTCCCCAAGCTTAGTTTCCCAGTGAGAGCAATTGTCCACCTTCGTCTCCTTCCCCTGATCTCAAAAGGGCTTTAACTCGAAGGACACAGAAGCCACGTGCTTTTTATGCTTAGTCTGGATAAAGCAGATAAGTTAAATGGGCAGAACACATTTGAAAACAAAAGAAAACCTCAGAATTAATATTGCTTCTCTACCCTAATTTACTTTTAACTCTAAATCTTAATGGTTTAGGACAACCCATATAAATAGACTGAGTTTTCTTTTTATACTTTGAAAAATCAGATCTTAAATAGACATTACAGATGAAATGATTGTGTGCACTACCATTAACTTATTTAAATACTATTTATATGTATGTTATATATGTACTTCATCATAGTACATACTCCTTCACAGCCTACAGAAAAAGATCTGAGCTACGTGATCCACATTTTACCAGATTAAATCCAAACCTGTGTTTTAAATGTATCATTAATATTATTATCATCATTAATAATATTTGGACTGTGTTATATATTCATGGTTAAGTTCACCATTGCATCAATTAAGCTTATATGTCTTTGTTTATGTTAAAAATTAGATACTGGAATGGAAATATGGCTCAGCTATAATAATTAAACACTAACTAATACATGGTTTTGCAATTATAAATTCTTATAGTTTCATTTTTAATTCTTTGAAGATTTTGTGCAATTTGTTTTGATCATGTTCAACCATACACACAGGCTCTTCACTCCATCCATTCACAGATCCATATTCCCCCCCAGTCTCAAATTCATGTACTCTTTTAATATTTATTATAGGATTTTGATGGATTAATATTAGTGTTTTAGCTGAGATAAAATTATACCACTTCTTTTCCGTCTTCAGGCTCGTTCAAGCTACTCTCCCTCAAACCCACGAAATCCATTTTGTACTATCCATATACTACTCATGGATTAGAATCCATCCACTGGATGAGCTGGGCACAACAGGGTCCGTGCTGTATTCATAAAGAAAACCAAACCAATTCTCTCTACCCTCTAAGCCATCAACATTCCATACCTCCTAAATTACACCTCCAACATTCCACTACCTCCTTAATTATTAATCCTTAATAGAAGGATTGATGAGTCCTTCTATGTTGGAATGTTAATGGGTTTGATCTTGTGCAGGTCTTTTGCAAAAACCATAGGTTCTGTGATATCATGAGTACAGGGGATCTGTCACATTCAAAACACAGTACCCGCAGTCCTGTGCAACCACTGGTTGGCCCTCAGACCTCACCAGAGCTATTTGTACAGGCAATGGCGGAGCAAGGAAAGTAACAACTGATTGAAGAGCAGAGAATAAGTGTCAGTTGAATCCTCAGCACAAATGGGATACCTCTCTCCCTCCCTCTCTCTCTCTCTCTCTCTCTCTCTCTCTCTCTCTCTCTCTCTCTCTCTCTCTCTCTCTCTCTCTCTCTCTCTCTCACACACACACAAGCACACACAGGGAGCTGAATAAGTAGATTACAAGGTTGAAACCAGCTGTGGCTATACAGTGATATCATGTCACATTCTTTTTTTTTTTTAAGTATAGCCATCAATTCTACCAAAAAGTTTCATAGGCTTCTGTTCTGTATTACAATTGATGATATTTTTTTAAAAAAAATTTCATTTTCCAACTTTTGGTTAATAATCATACTGTTCATCTCATTCAATTCCTACTTATCTTCTTTAGTAAAGATATTGCAATTGTCAAGCTCCATAAATGACAAACTTTCACAGCTATTATTAATATACTAAGTAGCAGTTGCCCTTCCTGTTTCTTCAATTAACTATTACTGTACCCTCCTTCCAAAAATTCTAAAACTTGTCTTAATCTTTTGAAAACACGTAATATAATCAAAATCACTATGAAATGTTTATAAATGAGTGTCATTACTCTTTATTCTTCCCTATCCTCCCTGTGTGGGGCTTCTGTAACCCCGCGGATTAAAAAATCAGAGCATAGACCTGGATCATTTCTTAATCATTTAGGAACTGTGAACAATTAGTATTTGAAACACTCGAAGAAGGATCACACATCTTCCTGTTTACAGTGGAAGGTTATTTCCAGAAAAAAAAAATTAAATCGATGGGACACTGTGCGTGTGTGTGTGTGTGGTGTGTGTGTGTGTGTGTGTGTGCCATTCGAATCAAAGACTCTTACCAGAAGTGATTCAGATGAAGTGGTCTCTCAGTATCTCATATGAACTGCCCTGCCTTTGATCATAGTTTCCCCACTGATTTTTAAACTATAAACAAATGGAAATCTAAATATAAACAAGGCACCATCAGTTTTACTTTCAAAGGTTTCTGTGTATTCCTGTTAAAGCATAACCTCTCAATATGAAGAGAGCTTTGTTCTATATTTGAATTAACATTTTTCAAAGAGAATTACAACCTACGTTCCATTTAGAAAATTTGCTTCAGAGGTAGTAAATACACTGCCACTACTTTAAACTAACAAAAACGTATTGCAATTGAGTAATCTGTGGTATTATTTTAGGAGGGAGAAAGCTGGCCAATTCATGCCACAAACCTAGCTTCACTGATCTATCATACTTTAGTAAGGTCTTTAAATATAAGCCTAAAAGATAGCTCAGCAGGTAAAAGTTTCCAGTATCAAGCCTGATGGCATGACTTTGATCCTTAGAACCCATATGGTAGAGTGAATTATCTTGCACAAGCTGTATTCTAACCTTTACATATATATCATTGGACACAAACACCCACAGAGAGACACATGCACATAACACAATCAATCAATCAATAAATTTTTAAAGAAGTCTTTAAATCTTGTTTTTTCTGTTGTAAAAGAAAAATAAATATATATAATTTGTAAATGATATATTTTTATATATTGTAAATTTTGGGTATCTAGGAACTAGTTAAGATGATAAATTTTGTGGGAAAAGACACTACAAAGCAGAAACACCATCTTGGTCAAGATATGCTTTACCTTCATATAAAACATAACTGTATAAAAACTCATTTATTTAATTTGATCTCATCTTTCCCACAGAAGCAAAGAAAAATTACAAGGTGTATTAGAGTAAAAAAGAACAATCAGTCCTGATTCTCTGATTTTTATTTTACATTCAAAGCTCAGAACTTTCCTAAATTTTTCATTCATCTATGAGCCCAGCAAGAAAACTACAACATCTGCATAAGTGTTCCCTGATGCAGTGTCTTCCCTAGTACCAGAAAAGTCAGCTTTCTCTTCAGTCAATTTGTGCATAAATCTGGCATCTCACAAGGACCATATATGTTGTATTATAGCAAGCTTTGTGTGAAATATACTAGCCAGTGAATTCTTAACTGGACCAAACTTTTTCTGGATTTCCAGCCTGAAAAACTGCATGCACGCATGCACATATTCACACACGACACACACACACGTGAGTATACCATTTCATATGGCATAGCTTTATGTCCTCAAAGTTCTTTGTTGTATTAAGATTTGTTTCTTTTATTCCTAGTTTCTTTGGGGACTTTTGCTATTTTATCATAAATAGGAGATTATTTACCACAACATGGGCATAGTTGAGTTATAGGTAGAGACAGTGACATCACTTCTTCTAGCTCCCATTGCCTATGTGTTAGGGAGGGGGCATCATGAACCCTTCTCTAACAAAATATTGAAGAGCCCAGTCGTATGCACATAGCTACAATGACTATAAGTTTATAAGAACATCGACATGTCATGTTTAGAAGACAGTGTTTCACTCCTCCCAAGTCTAACAGGGGCCAGGTGTACCTTTTTGGTAAAAGCCTAAAGTATAAAAAGAGATGTTGTATTATGCATTCTTTCATAATTTTAAGCAGAATTAACTACCAAAAGTAGTGTCAAAATGAGAACAATCTGATTATATCATCTACAAATAGGCACATGAGAGATAATGTAATCCATCACTCTGCGGTTATATTGCAGCATAGAATTATCCTTTAGAGTTAAGGAGCTGCTGCAACTGCTGGAGCACACACACATGCACGCGCGCACACACACAATAGATGGGCTGGAATTCAAGTAGAGCACCAAAGTCGACATTATACTCAATAGCTTCAGAATCATAAATAGTGAATAGATGTTTTAATTTTGATGCTACCAATCAAAATCAAAGACATCAGGAAAGATGTTTACTAAACATTGTATTTTGGCACCTCTAGCAAAGTACTTGAAATATTAAGTGTCTTTGTGCTGAACTATGTATAGTTGATGTTCATCTTTCCTTTTGAGATGGATCTCCCTTCCATCCAGTATCTCAAATAAGTTCGGCAGCCTGCAATAATATTCAACCTTTCTATCTCTAACGTGTATATTTAGCATTCTTAGTTTTGCAGACGCTTCACTTTAGCTCATGTCTTTTGGGGCACCAAGTGTAGGCTGCACTGATATAGTAGTGTGCTTGATCTTGTGGTCTAAACTATTAACCTTACATGTCTAATAACCATGATATTTTATATATTGTTATATGTTAAATAATAAAGTATAATTATATATATTTATATACATTAGTACATATTTTTATTTTATTTATTTTACATCCCAACCACACTTTTCCCTCCGTCTTCTGTTCCTAGTCCCTCTCCCACCTCCCCGCTGACTGCTATGCCTTCTTCCTCTGTTTCTTTTCAGAAAATAGAAGGTCTCAGTGGATATTAACCAGCCATTTCAATATCAAGTTGTAGTAAGACTATGCACCTCCTCATCTTTTAAGGCTAGCAAGTCAATCCAGTAAAGGGGAAGGGTCTCACACCCAGGCAACAAAGTCAGAGACAGCTCCTTCTCCTACTGTTAGGAGTCCAATAAAAAGATCACGCTATACAATTATAACATATGGGTAGAGGGGCTAGGTGTGTCCCACGCAGCCTTTCTTTGGCTAGTCAGTCTCTATGAGTCCTTATGGGCACTGGTTGCTGATTCTTTGGGTTTTCTTGTGAAGATCTTGACCCCTCTGGCTCTTACAGTCATTCCTTCCTTGCTTCTGTGGAACTCCTCAAGCTCTGATTTTGGCTGTGGGTCTTTGCATCTGTTTCTATGAGTGGTTGGGTGAATTCTCTCTGATGACAATTGGGCTATACACCAATCTGTAAGTATAGCAGAATATCATTAGGAATCATTTCATTAATGTTTTTTCCCATTTGTTTTTTATTCTATTGTGGGTATCTGAGCTATCCAGCTTCTGGATCCTGGCCCTCCAGGCAGTATCAGGGGTTGGCTCCCTCTCATGGCATGGGTCTCAAGCTAGACCAGTCACTAATTGGCCACTCCCAAATTTCTCTGAATTATATCTTGGGTATTCAAACTTTTTGGACTAATATCCATTATCAGTGAGAACATACCATGAGTGTTCTTTTGTGGCTAGGTTACCTCAGTCAGGATGATGTTTTCTAATTCCACCTACCTGTGAATTTCATGAAGTCCCTGTTTTTAATAGCTGAGAAGTAATCCATTGTATAAATGTACCACATTTTCTGTATCCATTTCTCTGGTGAAGAACATATAGATTGTTTCCAGCTTCTGGCTATTATAAATATGGCTTCTATGAACACAGTGGAGCGTGTGTCCTTATTATATGTTGGAGCATCTTTGGGAATGCCCAGTAGTGACATAGCTGGCTCCTCAAATACTACCATGTCAAATTTTCTAAGGAACTTCCAGACTGATTTCCAGAGTGTTTGTACTAGCTTACATTCCCACCAGCAATGGAGAAGAGTTGCTTTTTCTCTACATCCTCACCAGCAGCTGCTGTCACCTGAGTTTTTTTTTTTTTTTTTAATCTGACTCATTCTGACTGGTGTGAGGTGGAAGCTCAGGGTCTTTTTGGTCTGCATTTCCCTGATGACTGTTTCTTGGCCATTTGAGATTCCTCAGTTGAGAATTTTTTTTTATCTCTGCACCCCATTTTTAACAGGGTTATTTGGTTCTCTGGAGTCTACTTTTTGCGTTCTTTGTAAATATTGGATATTAGCCCTCTATCAGGTGTAGTGTTAGTAAGGATCTTTTCCTAATCTATAGGTTCCATTTTGTCCTGTTCACAGTGTCTTTTGCCTTACAGAAGCTTTTCCCCCATCTCCTCCCACACCTGATCCTGCCTCTCTTTTTTTCTCCCCCTCCTCTCTCTCTTTCCATATCCCCTCCTTCCCAGGTCCCGCCCTCCCTCTAGCCCACCTGATTATTTTGTTCCCCCTTCTAAGTAGGACTGAAACATCCACACTTTGGTTTTCTTTCTTTTTGAGTTTCATATGATCTGTGAGTTGCATGGTTTGTATCCCGATCCCATTTGTCTATAGTTGATCTTAAAACCTGAGCTATTATTGCAGAATTCTACAGACCTTTTAAAAAGACATAATACCAATACTCTTCAAACTATTCCACAAAATAGAAACAGAAGTAACATTATCTAATTCATTCTATGAAGCCACAGTTATGCTGATACCTAAACCACATAAAGACCCAACAAATAACGAGAACTTCTGACCAATTTCCCTTGTGAATATTGATGCAAAACTACTCGATAAATTCTCACAACCAGAATCTAAGAACACATCAAAATGATCATTCACCATGATCAAGTAGGCTTCATTCCAGGGATGCAGGGATGGTTCAATATACAGAAATCCATTAACACAACCCAGTATATAATCAAACTCAAAGAAAAAAATCACATGATCATCTCATTAGATGTTGAAAAAGCACTTGACAAAATTCATGTTAAAAGTCTTGGAAAAATCAGGAATTCAAGGTACATACCTAAACATAATAAAACCAATATACAACAAACCAATAGCCAACATCAAACTAAATGGAGAAAAACTTGAAGCAATCCCACTAAAATCAGAGACTAGATAAGACTGTCCACTGTCTCTATCTGTCTATACAATATAATACTTGAAGTTCTAGCCAGAGCAATTATACAACAAAAGGAGGTCAAAGGCATACAAATTATACCCAGTTTTTAATTATATTTTTTGGTGTAGGCTTATATTTTTCAAAATTTACCTTTGCAAGTTAAATTCTTTAACCTCCCTTCTAGCTCACCATCCACCAGAGGTAGTAGAAAGAAAAAATTAATAAGACAAAAGAAGATATATTTTTGTTTTGAAATAGTTCTTTGGAGCTAATCTAATCTGCATTCTCAGGATATCAGCTGTTCAATTCACAGGAATCAGCAGCAGTAGCTTGATCCACTTGCAAATATCATTCAAAAATCAGCAGAGGCTCGGCCAATTGGTTCATGGCAAAGGGTTTGTCTATCTTATTGATTTTCTTGAATAACCATCTCTTTTTGTTGTTGAATGATCTTGATAACTGCAGAACTTCTTAGGAAAACAAGAAGCCATGGGCCAGACAACCAAGTTCAGAGGCCAGGACTCTGCTGGCTGTGCCCCAGACAGACCTAAGGGGGATTTGTGGGACAGGGATTTGAGATGTTTAAGCTTGTGATACTTCATTAGGCCTTCAGTAGGAAGCAGATGCTCTTAGGGACCCACATATCTTCTTGGGACCAAAGGATGAACCCAGTACCAGACAATGGAGGTAAGAGGACCATGAAAAACTCATCTCTGTCAGCTGTGCCCCAGGAAGATGCAAATGGGAAAGGATTTGTCACTCCCAAATATTTTACAGGATAATTAATGTATCTAAAACCTCAAATAACACTAAAGCCACCAATGGAAACAGTTAAGTTCTTCTGTCTCAGTTCTGTCCTTGCCTGCATCTTAACTTTAACTAATTAACATGGGATAAATATTTTCAAGTTGATATGTAATGAATCATTATAAAATTAATTGTCTCCAGGATTCAGCATTCTTTAGTAGCCCATTTTACCGAAATTTCTTTCTAATTGTTTTTCCATTCTATTTGTCATCCTATTTCAAAAATAAACAGTTTTGCTTTCTGCTATTTGCTTTTTGTTGGGAGTTTGCTATTAATAACATGCAGAAAGCAATACCTTATTTTGTATAGTATTACATCTTAATTTGCTACAAATACAACTCAGCAAGATTAAATGGAAGTGGGACTAATGGACCATGTTCAACCCAAAGGGTAGGTTATATATATATATATATATATAATTATATATATATATATATATATATATATATAATACAGGAATACAGGAAGCTAATGTCCGCAAAGTCACTAGAGTATAGCACAAGTAATGAAGCTGTTATTTGACAGCAGCAAGGTCCAAAATTTGAAAGATAGACATTCTTCTTGCAAAGAAAAATCTTTCTCTAAGTTATTGATCCTCTGCTTCCAAGATATAGCATAGATATGTTACTGTCTAGAAAATTGACAGTTTGGAAGTATTGGTAATTTCATGCTTGAACATAAGACAATGGAAAAATAAAAGAAATATTCTTGTGATAATTAAAATGTTCTTCTTATTAATAAAGGTTAGTTCCATGTCTGTTTTTAGAGAGTGATTTCCTATTTAAGATAAATCTATATCAATGGAGAATTCATTTTCTTTTCTTAATGATAATTGCACCTGCTATGATTATTGTCTGAGGATAGAGAAAGCAGTTTCATTCAGGAAAAAATAAAAGTGTTTTCTGGCCATGATAAAAATATTTTAAAAACTCATACACACACATTAATGTATTCCTTCATTCAAATGCATAAAAAATATTTTTATCACAGGTACTGCAGTAGTTATGAAGAATGAGAAACACATCATGACTTTTCTATCAATGTCTCAGCAATGGAATTTTAAAACAAAACACGCAGAGAAACACACATAGAGAGAACTAGAACAAGTTGTGACAGTAGAGATACAAGGGTACAGAGAAAAACTGGCACAAATTAAGAGAAAGGACATTGAAATGGCTTCTGGATAATAGCTAAGATGAGTTTCAAAGAAGGAAGCAGAACTTTTGAAGACAGAGGCATGGAAGAAAGGAAAGGCGAATCTAGGTTGAGGATAAAGCAAAAACAAGACACAAAAACAAGACACTGAATATACAAATAGTTCAAATTTGTTCAGACTGTGAGAAAAGGGATGTGTGACTTAGTAAAATGTAGTAATAAGAGGTACAATCAGATCTCAGAACTGGGAGTCTTATTTATCTCATTAGAGATCCACATTCTTATCTTAGGTAAACCACAAGACTGTGTAGACTCAGTGAGCTGAGAATTTTATGATGGAAAAGAGGATGTCAAGAACCAAAGAACAGGATCACACACTGATGGGATTGAGACAGCCCTAAAAGGTAGTTAAGGATGCTGCTACATATTTATTTAAATGTACTGAGTGATCCTACTTCAGTCAACCTTAGTAGCTGTTTCCTCAAAAATCTGCATCCAAGTGAGTGTCAAAGCAGGTAGCTATATTGTCCAGCATCAAACACAGTTCCAGTCAGAATTTCAGTTAAGTCCTGAAATTTCTGACCACATAGAGACTGGACAACTGTTATAGCTAGGTTTCTTGGAACTTGATCATTATCCCAATTTTCTTGGGCCCCCAGAAGGGAAACAATATCTGAAATCAGCAGGAAACAATTTTACAAGAATGATGGCCTATTTTTCAAAAAGTAGAGAGAGTGGGTTTTCATTGTTTGATGATTGATGGATGTTTACTGTTCTTTTAGTGAAAGTTGGTTACATGTTGTTAATGGTTTTGGGTCAGAGAGAAAAAAAATTAAGGGAATTTAGACTCAAGGATTTCTTTCTTTCTTTCTTTTTCTTTTCTTTTCTTTATCCTGTGTTCTTTCTTATATAATGTTAAATATGGGGATTAAAGAAAATGGGAGATATAATTAATAATAATTTCTATAATACAGGAATAATAGGAATAAAGAGTAGATTATTGGATCTACTCTTAAACTATAGAGCTACAACTAGTGAGAAACTGTACATTAGTTAGGTCTTTGTATATTGATACAAAATTAAGCTTATATTTGGTTACACTGTTATATATCCTTACATACACAAAATTAAAGTTGTATTTGTTACAACATACTATGTATCAACTCCTCTTAAGGTTTGTAATATAAGTTATGTTTAAAAAAAGATTTAGCTTCAGAACTAAACTCACCATAATAGAAAATACAATGGACTAGACATTGTGAATATAATTCTTACATGATAGTTTTCATAATTATTTCATAACTGCTTTTATTATACATAGTTTATTATTATACAAGAATGAGCCTTTTATTGGACTAAGAGGGGAGATGTTGGGGTTGGCCTTGCATGCTGTGTATTCAGATGCCAAGTTCTGTACCTCAAGATTGATTAGGTTGCATCCTGGACATGGGTATTGTATTGACCAATATACTGTAAGGAAACTCCCCAATAATCCCTGACTGATAAATAAAAAGCTAGATCCTGTGCCTGGACAGGAAGATATGAAGACTTTGAACTGAGTAAGGAAATCTCAAGTGGGACCATAAGGAGAAAGGACAAAGGAGAGGAGAAGAAGGAAGTCTCCATGAGTCAGAATGAACCATAAGGATGGACCTTGAGCATGTGACCAAGAAAAGCTCACCCTGAGGGCACATATAGAAGATAGCAAGATCAGTTTGCAAGTTATGGGGCATTTATCCGGCTATTCATAGACAAGTCAGTTAGAATACCCCCAACCCATCAACTTGTTAATAAATTTAATATCTCCGTGTCACTTACTCAAATCTAAATGAGATAGAATGAGGGCTAAATTCAACCCTCATAAAATTCAAGATTTGGAGCTTAACAGAAACTAGATATAGAATCAACACTGAATGTGTGAGTAAAGAAAATGCTATATACAAAAACAATGGACTATTTTACTACCTTTACAAAGAATTAAATCTGGGTATTTGTGAGTTCATGGGTAAACTGAAGAAAAATTTTCTTGTTACATTAGATATGTCAGATACCCAAAGTCAAATATTGTATGATATCATCTATCTACTGAATCAAACACTTCATAGTATCATAGTATCAAATGCTAGTTTCTAAAGGACCAGATGAGCCTTTAAGGGACAAAATTTTTCAGTAGTCTAGGAGAATAAATTTAAAGAATTTTTGTATACGTGGTGACTATCATTAATTATAACTTATTACATGCATGAGTGTTATATAAGAGTATATAATAAGAGTTTTCATCATAAATAAATGAGGTAAAAATAGTCACAACATCCTTTATTTGTAAAAGCCAGAAATCTTAAGAAACTTAAATATTCATCAGTAATAGAAGAAATAAGTAAATATGGCATATTAATGCACTATAACAGTCATTACAATATATTACCATCTATTGATACAACACCACACATTTGTGTTGTTGAGTGCAATACACAATCAAAGGGCACCTTCTGTTCATATGAAGTTTAGAAAGAGGCCAAACTAATTTGTAATGGAAGAAATCAAAGAGCTCTTTTAGAGTTATGAAGGTGGAAAGGGAGATTTAACTGAAGGCAGGTAGGAAGTTGTTATGTAAGAGTAATTCACATCTTAAGTATTAGATCCATATATAAGCACATCTCATTTAGAATTTATCAAGCCTCTTCTTATTTGCAAAAACTTGATGAGGAAACAGGTAATTTCTGTCTTACAGTTTGTAGCCAATGCTTTGTACAGTGCTCTGTGTCAGTGCCCAGTGAAGAATTTGTTAATGAGCACTTGAGAGTTATCAGCAATATATACTAAGTTTAAATGGTGTTTGGTGCATAAATTGTGCACCAGGTTCTAAATGTTTGGGCTACATGTTCCTTCTAATGTAGCAAAACCTTTCAATTCTATTTGAGCATTGCTAATTAAACTTCTCTGAGTCAATGATGAAAATAGGAGTGTAAAATGTGGAAAGTCACCTTCACCCAATTGCTTTTATATTAAAATGAAACAGAAATAAAAAGGTAAGGGTGACATGGGAGAAAATACACAACAGCAGAATGGGGAAAAGAAGACAAGAATGATGGAAAATTTCTACTTGTGAGATATTGCAACAGTTCTTTCAAAGATGCCATCCTAACCCCCTCCCCGCTATACACATGTACATACACATATGTATGCATAACATGGAATATTACATATGTTATGCATGCAGGTATACAGTATGTTTTCATATATGCACAACATTCTATGTTACTCATGCAGATATACAGTATCTGTACAATAATTTAGGGTACTTATATACTAAAATTATAAACTCACATATTATTTAGAAGAAAAAGTAGATCTTATCTGGGAAAAAGAAATCATTCTTCTAGGGTTGCTTTCAGATGCTTCATATTACAATTTTACTTATTTCTGCACTTTACAACATCATCAGTAACTACAAAATTAAAACTAGTTCATGCCCTGGTCTCATGGACCACACAGTCATCTGCTTACAATTTAGCCCCATCTTGTGGTAAACTCCAAATTGGGATTACAGGTTTTCACTGTCCCATTATGTGTTCAAAACTGTCAGCATAAGTGAGTGTATATCTAGTTATACTTGCCAAGAAGATGCTATGCTTAGGAAAAGGTGGAGTCACTGAGGTAATGGCTTCCTTCTTCTAATCTGCATCACATAGACATTGAGAGGAGTATGTGAAGTACTTTGGCTTCTTTAGTCACACAGATTTTCTTGAAATAAGCTTTTTTTTTTTTTTTTTTCAGAAGACTGGTGCTAAATAAAAGGTATCTGTTTACTTCATTTCTCCTCTGCTTAAGTAAACCAAAATTTATTGCATTTAAAAACTATCTTTGGCCTAGATCGGAAAACTCAAGCCTATTAGAAAGAATGGGGCTGTATTCTTCACCTTCACACCAAGAGAACTTCTAAATGGACAATTTATAAATCTACAAAACAGGGTGTTTTATCGAGGAGCTATGATGATCATTGACAGCTAAGTCATGAAATTGGAATTTGTTACTATGATTTTTATTTTTTACCACTGAAAATTATACAAGGGAAGAGATTTTTAAGTTAACTTTTCCCATAAAAGCACTATAGTTTTTTTATTGTCTGTCTTTCTCTGTCTCTCTGTCTGTCTCTGTCTCTGTCTCTCTCTGTGTCTCTGTGTCTCTGTCTCTCTGTCTCTCTCTCTCTTTCTCTCCCGTGTGTGTGTGTGTGTGTGTGTGTGTGTGTGTGTGTGTGTGTGTATACTATGTGCATGCCTGGTATGCCAGAAGAGGATGTTGGACCCCCTGAAACTAGAGTTACAAACGGTTGTAAATTACCAAGTGGGTGTTGGTAATCCGGAAGAGAGAAGCAAGTGCTCTAAGCCTCTAAGCCATCTTTTCAGCCTTGAACATATACATTTTAAAAATGTCATTTAAAAATGTCTTTAGCTTTATCTTTCAATTCCAAATGAAAATGGTTCTATGTAACCCAGAATAGACACTTATTTCTATCTAATTTAGCTAATATTATCTAACTCTAAATATCATAATTAATCATAAAGATTCCTCAAATGAGAATTTCTTAGACAATCACATAGCAGAATAGATGTGTCAGTAATTTAAAGATACGTATGTTTATAACTAGTTCTAGATGAGCACAAATTGAAGAAGGAAACATAAATATGAATTATAAAACATACTTTAAGCACAATTTGCCTTGTGAAACCCCTGATAAATAATATTATTCTCCAAGAACCTCTTCCAAACAGTATGATTCAGTTTTAAAGGGAAAAATATCCCTCTAAATAGACAAAAGAATTTAGGGGAAAAAAAGATGTATTCTTACTTGATTCAATAAACGAGATTCTGAGATACCATACAAAATTGCTAACAATATTGTTAATGCAATATTGTCAATAACAATATTGAAAATATTGTTAGACAATGTTTTCATATTGAATTAAATGATGTGCTTAGTTATATATTTCTATGGATATTTTAATTTTATCTCAAATTACTATTTTCTTTTATAGACAAAATCTAATATAGGCCAGACTGACCTCAAATTCCTTATGTAGCTGAAGATGACCTTGAACTTCTGATCCTCTTGACTCCTCTTCCACTGGAATTACACTGTGTGTGATAACACCAAATTTATATACTTCTCGAACCAAGGACTTTATGTATGCTTTGCTACATGAACTACAACCACAGCTGGTTTCCAAATAATATAAGTTGCATATAAATACATGATACACATAATATACAAATCAATATTTTCTTTTCATTTGATGATGAAATAAATTCTTCATCTCTATATTTAATCCCTGTTAACACTGTTCAACAACAATCTGAACATACCTAAGTAAATTCATTAAAAAAGGTGTTTTTGCTTTTTTAAACCTCCCCCCTCTCTTTCTCCCTTGAGAAGTGAAATCCCTATTGGGTAGCACCCCATCCTGGGACATCTAGTCCCAACAGGACTAGGCAAATCCTCTCCAACTAAAGCCCAACCAGGCAATCCAGTTAAGGGGAAAGGGATTCAATAGCAGGAAACAGAAAGCTAGATAGCCCTTGCTACACTTGTTAGAGAATGAAGACCTAGTTGCACATTTGCCATAAATGTGGAGGCAGTCTAGGTTCAGCTCCTGCGTGGTTGATGGTCCAGGCTCTGTGAGTACCACAGTGCCCAGTTAGTTGACTCTATAGGTATTCTTGTGATATCCTTAATACCTCTGGCTTGCTCACTTCTATCCTGCACTTTTCTACAAGACTGCTCAAGCTCTGCCTGACTTTGGATGTGGGCCTCTGCATCTGACTCAATCCATTACTGGATAAAGCCTCTCAGGAAAGAGTTATGCTAGTTTCCTGTCTACAAGGATAGCACATTATGATTAACACTGTCAGGTTGACTCTCTCACATGGGCTGGGTATTGAGTTGGGGCAATCATTGGTTGACTTTTCTCAGTCTCTACCCCATCTTTATTCCTGAACATCTTATACTCAAGAGCAATTTTGAGTTGAAGGTTTTGTGGGTAGATTGATTCCTCTAGAAGTCCTGCCTTGCTATAGGAGGTGGTCACTTCCAACTCTATATCCCCCTGTAGTAAAAAATCTCAGCTAAAATCACCCCTATACACTCCTAGTATGCTCTCCAGTCCTAGGCCTCCAGATAGTCACCAGAGATGCCCCTCATAGATTCTGTTCTCACTTACAGCCCTCCCTGCCTATACCCCCGATACCTGATTGTCATCCCAGTTCCACTCCTCACATCCTCTCATAAACAATTCCCTCTTCCCATCCACCTCCAAAGATTATTTAGTTTCCCCTTCTGAGTGAGATTCATGCATCCTCCTTATGACCTCCTAATTACCCAGTTTATTTGGGGCTACGGATTATAGCATGGTTTATTTGTACCTGCTTGTATTCTAATACTAATTGGGTTCCCCAAAACAGTTTGCATGAGAGGGTCTGCATATAGCTCTGGGAACCTGCCCTAGTTGATTCTGATTGGTAAATAAAGATGCCAGCATCCAATATCTGGAGAGGAGAGACAGAGGTGGGATTAAGTATTTCTTGGCTTAGGACTGCAAGAAGGAAGAGAAGATTCTCCATGCCTGAGGAGTGTGCAGGAGGGAGAGGCAGATTCACCATGTAAAGGAGCTGAAAGATCGTGGCCCAGAAGGCTGTTCAATGGGGTCAGGAGCAGCCAACATGGAATATAAAAATTAATAAGTAATATTATGGAACATAAAATTAGTAAGTAGAATTATTGGTGGGAGGTAGACTCTAATAGCATGGAGGTTAGACAGTTGCCCAGCAATTGTGCTGTTTAAGGTATATTAAAATATAAAAGCTACAATATGATGGGAAATATTAAACTAATATATTACTGTTATCTTTCACTTTGTGGATATAAGTGAGTATATACCATCCGTGTCTTTTTTGTTCTGGGTTACCTCACTCAGTATGATATTCTAAAGTTCCATTCATTTGTCTGAAAATTTGATATCTTTGTTTTTACTAGCTGAGTAGCATTTCATTGTATAGATGTACCACATTTTCTTTATCCTTTGTACAGTTGATGGGAATTACTGTTATTTTCAGTTTCTGACTAAATAAATAAAGCTGCTATGAACACAGTTAAGCAAGTGTCCCTGTGGTACAGTGGAGCAGCTTGTGGGTGAATGTTTAGGACAGTTATGGCTGAATCTTGTGGGAGAAATATTCCCAGTTTTCAGAGAAACTGTCAAATTGAGTTCCAAGGTGGTTGTATAAGTTCACACTCCGACCAGCAATGGAGGAGTGTTCCCCATGTTCCACATCCTCATCACTATATTCTGTCTCTTGAGTTTTTAATCTTAGCCATTCTAACAGGTGTAAGATGTAATTTCATGGTCTATTTGATTTGCAATTTCTCTGATGACTAAGGATGATGAACATTTCTTGAAGTGCTTCTTATCCATTAGAGATTCCTGTGTTGAGAATTCTTTGTTCAGCTGTGTATTGTATGTTTCAATTGAGTTATGTGGTTTGTTAGTGTCTAATCTCTTATGTTTTCTGTAGAGTTTTGATATTAACCCTCTGTTGTATGTAGGGTTAGATACATTTTGGACATCCTTGATATGTGTATTTGTATGTGCTTGCATTTATGTGTGTCCATGTATATCCACATTCTATGTGCCACCCTCCTTACTCTTTGTTCCTTTTATATTTTTGCTTTCTATCATTTCAGCTCTCTTTCTATTTTTCATTCTCTTCATTAATGGCCCATATTAAACACAAATAACTTAGTGGTTTTGTTTTGTTATTTTCTATTGTTCTTATTTTATCTCTCTGCTTTTCTTCAAGGTCCTCTGGATTCTCTCACTGTGTCTATAGTACAATGTTGATTCAGTAAGTAAATCATGTATCTGTATAATTGATCCCATGAACACTAAGTTAAATTTTGCCTTAGTATGGAATGAATGTCTCTGCAAAGAGTTTATACTAACAAGGTATCTTTAATAGCTTTAAATTATATTTAAATAATCATTTTTGCAAGTATATACTGTAAAGTCACTATTAACACTAGATTTTTAAATATTCATATAGTTTGTAAATAATAGGGAAAATAGAGAGATGAGCCTATCAGTAGATTTGTCAATGTATATATATATATATATATATATATATATATATATATCGGATTTATAAGGATTGTACTAAAAAATCTTGATAATAATGTTTTTGTGCTGTGATCCCTGAACTCACAGTAAAAGACACTGTAAAATGCCTAAGGAACATTTTTCTAAGTCATGCACATCCCCTTTAAACCACATCACAAAGATCTGATAATCTGTTATTAGAAACTGCTTTTGAGGTATACTTAGAGCCGGTTAAAATAAAGAAACCACCAATAATAAGTGTGATAACTCAAATAGTACATTTTTTTATAGTAGGAGTTCCTAAGTATGAATGCAGAACATAGCCTTAACTGCAACAACATGTATCAGGTTACTCTCTACTCTGCATGTGTTTGCCATTGGTCTCCAAGCTGCCATAATACTGATTTTGAAGATACAAAGTGTGGTCATTAGATATATTTTCAGAAACAAAAACAATGAATAATGAGAAACAAGTGTACAGAGGACAGAGAAATTCAATTAATTGATTATGATTAGTAAATATGCTTGCTACAATTGATAACAATGTATTTACACATAAAACCTTTGTAGTAACACTTTACGGAGAAAATTTTGGAAAGTATAAAACCAAGGAGAGAAACAAAGATGTCTTTTCTGCCTCTTATAGAAATATTGGTTCGTTTTTTGTAATTAAATGATAAATCCTATATATAGCAAGATACATTTAAGATTAGTGTATGTTATTCTTGAAATGTTATGGCTAAAACTGTATTTGTGCAAAAATATTTATATCAACTTTATATATTACTACTACTACTACTACTCCATGTGTGTGCATGCATACTACACTGGCACATTTAAATGGGAAGAAAAACTTTTAGCAGTCAATTATTTTTTCTATTGCTGTATGGGTTTTGAGGATCAAACTCAGCATGTCAGACTTACATGACAAACCCTTTTACTCTCCATTGTGCATGTCCTGAATACCAAGTTTGAAATTAAAAAGAGGGTAAAAAATTCATTTAAAAACTTTGAATCAATTACACATCCAGGCTAGATTTCCCCACTATACATTTCTCTGCCCATCAAGTCCTCTGGGGCATACCTAACTGCCCTGAGTTGTGTGCTGTCCTCCCCAGATTCCCAGAGTTCCATCATTCATCCATTACCCCAGGATTCTTCTCCAGGCCTGCAACACCAGGAACACCCAGATTAGACAATTCCTCTGCCCAAATCCCTTGTCTATCATATTCCCTGGGGCATTGCATCTTATTAGATGCAATTTTTTTTAAAAAAGGGTCTTTGGCCAAATCTAATACCACCTGTTAAAACTCATAGAAATATCGGAAATAGAAGGCATACACCTAAACTGTTGGGAGCCGACTTTTAGCAGAAAGCGGCTACATTATCTCTGTAGCCATCTGAAACCATATACCCTGATACGAGATTTGGTTTTCAATAGTGTACAACAGCTGAAGCACACTCTGATATCCCACATATTTTGTGTTGCTGTTTATTGCCCCCAGCTGCAAGGCATGCAGTTCACATGCTGTCCACGTGCTATCCAGGCCATATATGCCTGTAAGGTGCACGTGGTATCCAAGCCTGCAAGGCGCACAGTACACGTGCTATCCACACTAGCCATGCCTGTAAGGCTTATGTCATATCAACACCTGCAAGGCACATGGCAAAAGCATATAAATACCTCAAAATTCCCTTCAATAAAGGAGACTTGGTATGAGACTTGAGACTAGAGACTTGAGACTTGGTATGAGACTAGAGACTTGATCACACCCTGTGTTGTCTCCATTCTTCTCGTTTCTTGCCCCAAGAGCCCCACTCTCTCTCTCTTGACCAGAACACTTAGCCCCCAAAGCATTGAGGCAGAGTAAAGGCCACAACACTAAACATAATTTCTTTTTTCAACAAAATACCCAAGATGCAAAAATACCCAATAAAATTCTCAAAACCCAAATCAAAGAACATGGCAAAAATTATATACACCATGATCAAGTATGCTTTGTTGCAAAGGTACAGAAATCATTCAATACACAAAAATCAGTTAATGTAAGAAACCATATAAAGAAACTAGAAGACAACAACCCATGATCATCTAATTAGATATAGAATAGGCCTTTGACAAAATCTAATACTGAGCCATTATAAAAATCCAGGATAGATTATGGACAAAAGTGACATAACTAAACACAGTGAAGGTAATTTACAACAAGTCCATTGCCAAATTCAACTTAAATACAGAGAACCTCAAAGAAACTCAACTAATATCTGGAAAAAGACAAAAGCTGTTCACTCTCTCTATTCTTATTCAATATAGTACTTGGAATTTTAACTCAAGCAATAAAGCATCTGAAGGAGATCAAATATGTCAAAACTGGAAAGAGCTCCTTCCAGCCTGTGCTTTCCTCCAGGGCAAATCATCACCTTGTCAGCTCCTCAGAAGATCCCACAGTCTGAAAACCTCTGTGGAGGTCTGCTACAGCCTCCCAATGTGACAGGACTCCCAGGAGACATCAGCAACACACAGACACAGGAGGTAGGCTCAAGATAGACACCCTAACACCAGAAATAACCAGATGTGAAGAGGCAAGTGCAAAACCATAAGCAACACTTAAAAATTTCCCAACCTAAAGAAAGAAATGTCCATAAATGTATAAGAAGCCTACAGAATACCAAGTAGATTGGATGAGAAAAGAAGCCAATACACATTGGCATCATCAGAAACCAGTTCTCTCACCATATCAAGCTCTGAATATCCTAACACACCTGAAAACCAAGATACTGACCAAAATATCCTACTTCATGATGATAATAGAGTCCATTAAAGAGGATATAAATAACGCAGTGAAAGAAATACAGGAAAACACAGGTAAACAGATAGAAGCCCTTAAAGAGGAAACAAATAAATCCCTTAAAGAAATACAGGAAAACACACTCAAACAGGTGAAGGAATTGAAAAAAAAAAGTGGTTCAAGATATAAATTTGGAAGTAAAACAATAAAGAAATCACAAATGGAATCAACCCTGGAAATGGAAAACCTAGGACAGAGGACAGGAGCTAAAGATGTAAGCATCAACAAAAGAGTACAAGAGAGATAGGAAAAAGAATCTTAGATGTAAAAGATACCTTAGAAGATACTGACACCATGGTCAAAGAAAATTCAAAAAGTAAAAAACTCCTAATCCAAAAACATCCAGGAAATCCATGACACAATATAAATCCCAAACCAATGAATAATAAAAATAGAAGACAGTGAAGAGTCCCAGCTCATAGGACCTGAAAACATCTTCAAGAAAATCATAGAAGGAAAACTTCCCAACCTAAAGAAAGAAATGTCCATAAATGTACAAGAAGCCTATAGAAAACCAAGTAGATTAGATGAGAAAAGAAAATTCATTTGTCACATAATAATTAAAACACTAAATGCAGAGAAGAAAGAATATTAAAAGCTGTAAGGGAAAAAGGCCAAGTAACATACAAACACAGACCTATCCTCATTACACCAAACTTCTCAACAGAGACACTAAAAGCCAGAAGTGCCTGGACAGAGGTCATGCAGTCCCTAAGAGAACACAAATGCCAGCCAAGGTGACTATACCCAGCATTATCCTTAATCATCATAGATGAAAAAAAAAATATTCCAGGGCAAAACCAAATTTAAACAATATCTGTCTACCAGTCCAGCCCCAAAAAAGGATAATGGGTGGAAAACTCCAACACAAGGAGGGTACCCACACCAAAAAAAAAAAAAATCAAGATATTAATAATCTCACAACAAAACCAAAAGGATAGAATCACATACACGTAATGCCACATGCAACAAAAAACATAACAGGAACTAACAATCATCTGTCTTTAATATCTCTCAATACCAATGGATTCAATTCCCCAATAAAAAGACATAAGCTAACAGACTGAATATTTAAGCAGGATCCAGCATTTTGCTGCATACAAGAAACACACTTTAATAACAAAGTCAGAAACCACCTCAAAGTAAAAGGCTGGAAAAAAGTGTTCCAAACAAATTGTTTCCAAAACAAGCAGGAGTTGATATCCTAATATCCGAGAAAATAGACTTTCATCCAAAAGCTATAAAAAGAGATGGAGAAGGACTCTTCATATTCATCAAAAAGAAAATCCACCAAGAAAAAGTTTCAATTCTGAACATCTATGCCCCAAATGCAAGGGCATCCACATTTGTTAAAGAAATGTTACTAAAGCTCAAAACATACATTGAACCTCAAACAATAACAGTAGGAGACTTCAACACCCCATTCTCACCAATGGACAGGTCATTAAAACAAAAACTTAACAGAAACACAGTGAAACTAATCTAGGTTACAAAACAAATACATTTAACAGATATTTACAGAACATTTGACCCTAAAACAATATACCTTCTTGTCAGCACTTCATGGCACCTCCTCCAAAATTTTCCATACAATTGGACCCAAAACAAGCCTTAACAGCTACAAGAAGATTGAAATAATCCAATGCATCCTATCAGATCACCACAAACTAAAGCTAAATTTCAATAACAATAGAAAAAAACAAAAATCCCACAAACGCATGGAAACTGAACAACCCTATACTCAGTGATAACTTGGTCAGGGAAGAAATAAACAAAAAAATTTAAGGCTTCCTGGAATTGAATGAAAATGATGACACAGCTTCCACAAACTTATGGGACACAATGAAACCAGTGTTAAGATTAAAATTCATAGCAGTAAATAATCTCAAAAAGAAATTGGAGAGGTCCTACATTAGTAACTTAACAGAACACCTGAAAACCCTAGAACAAAAAGTAGCAACCACTTCCAAGAGGAATAGACCTCAAAAAATAGTCAAACTCAGGGAGGGAATCAACCAAATTGGAACAAAAAGAACTATACAAAGAATTAGGAAAAAAACAGCTGATTCTTTGAGAATATCAACAGGATAGATAAACCCCTAGCCAAACTAACTAAAGGGAGCAGAAACAGTATCCAAATTAACAGAATCAGAAAGGAAAAAGAAAACATAACAATAGAAACAGAAAATTCAAAAAAGCACCAGAAAGTACAAAATCCTATACTCACAAAACTGGAAAATCTAGATGAAATGTATGATATTCTAGACAGGTACCACATACCAAAGTGAAATCAAGAGCAAATAAACTATCTAAACAGGCTCATATCCCCTAAGGAAATAGAAAAAGTCATTTAAAAAAACTCTCAACCAAAAATAGCCTAGAGCCAGATGATTTTAGTGCATAATTCTACCAGACCTTCAAAAAGAGCTAATATCAACACTCCTCAAACTATTCCATAAAATAGAAACAGAATGAACACTACCTAGTTCATTATATGAAGCCACAATTACTCTAATACCTAAACCACACAAAGATCCAACAAAGAAAGAGAACTTAAGACTGATTTCACTTACAAATATTGATCCAAAAATACACAATAAAATTCTCACAACCCAAATCCAAGAACACATCAAAATGATCATTCACCATAATCAAGTAGGCTTCATCCCAGGGATGCAAGGTTTGTTCAATATAGGAAAATCCATTAACATAATCCAGTATATAAACAGACTCAAAGAAACAAACCACACGATCATCTCATTAGATGCTGAAAAAGCATTTGACAAAATACAACACCCCTTCATATTAAAAGTATTGGAAAGATCAGGAATTTAAGGCTCATACCCAAACATAATAAAAGAAATATATAGCTAACCAATAGCTAATATCAAATTAAATGGAGAAATACTTGAAACAATCCCACTAAAATCAGGGACAGAACAAGGCTGCCCATGTGCCCTATATTTATTCAATATAGTACTTGAAATCCTATCTAGAGCAATAAGACAACAAAAGGAAATCAGGGGGATGCAAATTGGCAAAGAAGTCAAAGTATCACTATTTGCAGATGATATGATAGTTTACATAAGCAACCCAAAAATTCTACCAGAGAACTTCTATACTTGATAAACAACCTCAGCAAAGTGGCCAGATATAAAATTAATTTTAAAAAAATTAGTAACCCTCCTTTATACAAATGATGAATGGGAAGAGAAAGAAAATAGGGAAACAACACCCTTCAAAATAGTTGCAAATAATATAAAATATCTTGAGGTAATTCTAACAAAACAAGTAAAACTGTATGACAAGAATTCTGTATGACAAGAATGTCAAATCTCCCAAGAAAAAAAAATGAGGAAAACCTCAGAAAATGGAGAGATCTCCCATGCTCATGGATTGGTAAGTAAAAATGGCCATCCTACCACACGCAATCTATAGATGCAATGCAATCCTTATCAAAATTCCAATACAATGAACTTAACACTAAAAATTCATGAATGCCTTTAAAGAGGAAACAAATAACTCCTTAAAATATACAGAAAAATAATATTAAACAAATGAAAGTGTCAAGTCCAACATGGTTATGGGCATGGTTGCATGACAGATTCAACTGCAGAACAGTTTCAATTGTAGAAGCACCATCAACCTGAATACTGAATCTCTCACTTTCTAATATATGGATGATGTAGTTTTGCCTTTTTATATAGCATATTTGTCCTCAGATACAATTTTGTTAAAATAAAATATTTGGGACTAATGTCCAACATACAAAGAACTCAAGAATTTAGACACCAGAGAATCAAACAACTCTATTAAAAAATGAGGTACAAGACTGAATGAGCCTGTCTTAGGTCGTTCTGACAAGAATGCCTTCCTTACCCATCATGGAATATGCATTATCAAAAGCAATGCATTTCTGTCTTAGATTAGTAAGGCTCTGTGCAGTAACTTATCCGCCCTTGGCTTGCCAGCCTGTTAATTTAATAACTCTGTCTGGGAGTCCATTTTCAGGTTCAAGCCATGTACTTTGGCTGATAACATGTTAATGTTTTTAAAGATAAGCTTTAACATGATGTGCAGGAATAAAAGTATTCAAAGAACAAGAAGGGCTAACCTGATCAAGCTATATATGCCATTCCTTTGGTTTGACCAAAATGGAAGTACTGACCTCAGGTCATGAATAATTTTATCAGTATTATCTGCAACATCAAAGCTCAACAGAGCAGCATTCTTTAAATTCTTAATCTCACTATGCAAAGTTAACACACCCAGAGAGGTGTTAGGATTAGGCCAAATATCCTACAGGTGTCTTTAAACTTTTTTCTAATTATAATGACAATCATTATAAATTTCAAAAGTAACCCTACTCCAATGATCATTTGTCATGACACTTGGGATGACTCCTAACTCTTGAACCCTGAACCTCCTTCAGAGCATTTGGGGGTGCTTGGCAAGAAGCTGACATGGGCCAAGGGCAAGGAAATGGGCTGCTTGGCAGAAATATGACATTGGCCAAGGACAAGGAAGTAGGCTTCAAGCAAGAATCTGACATTAGGCTAGAACAAAGAAGTAATTTTAGGTAGGAATCTAAATCATAGGCTACAATGAAGAAGTAGTCTCAGGCAGGAATCTAAATATTAGGCCAGAACAAAGATGTAATTTCAGACAAGAATCTAAATTTTAGGCTAAAACAAAGAAGTAGGCTCCAGACATGAAAATGACCTTGGGCTAGGATAAGGAAGTAGGCTCAGATACTTTGGTCATCCTGATAAGCCTTTAGAAATAGTGTTCATGGGAGTGTTCATGAAACTGGGTTTAATGCCTTGCTTTTTCTATGGATATTTGTGCTTATTTTATTGTTTGTTCCTCTACTATTTTCATCTATTGTATTGCTAGACACTCAACCTAGAACCGACCTTAATATAGGCATGTAATCAAAATAATATAAAAGCATAATGGAAGAGGGGGTATAGTATAGGGGGTTCTAAGGGGGGGAAATGAGGAAAGGGGATGACATCTGTATTGTAAATAAATAAAATATCCAATAAAAAATAAATTTAAAAAATGGGGTACAGAGCTAAACAAAGAATTCTCAAGTGAGAAATCTCAAATGACTGAAAAGCACCTAAAGAAATGTTGGACATTCTTACTCATCAGGGAAATACAAATCAAAACAACCCTGAGATTCTAACGTCATACTAGTCAGAATGGCTAAGATCAATAACTCAGATGACAGCAGATGCTGGTGAATATATAGGGAAAAAAGCAACACTCTTCTACTGCTGGTGGGCGTGCAATCTGGTACAAGCACTCTGGAAATCAGTCTGAGAGTTCCTCAGAAAATTGGACATAGTGGTATAGCTGAGGACCCAGCTATACCACTCTTGGCCATAAATCAAAAGATGCTACACACATAACAAAGACACATGCTCCCCTATGTTCATAGCAGCCTTATTTATAATAGCTAGAATCTGTAAAGAACCCACATGTTCTTCAACACAGAAATGGATATAGAAAATGTGGTACATTTCCACAATGGAGTACTACTCCACTATTAAAAACAATGAATTCATGAAATTCTTAGGCAAATGGATGGAACTAGAAAATATCATCCTGAGTGAGGTAACCCAATCACAAGAGAACACACATGGTGTGCACTCACTGATAAGTGGATATTAGCTCAAAAGCTCGGAATACACAAGATACAATTCATAGACTACATGAAGCTCAAGAAAGAAAGGAAGACCAAAGTGTGGGTGCTTTTGTCCTTCTTGGAAGGGAGGAAATATGGAGACAGTGTTGAGCAGAAACTGGAAGCAAGGCCATCCAGTGACTGCCCCACCTGAAGATCCATCCTATGTACAGTCACTAAACCCAGACACTATTATGAATGCCAAGAAGAAGTGCTTGCTAACAGAAGCCTGATATTCCTACCTCCTGAGAGATTCTGCCAGAGCCTGACAAATACAGACGTGGATGCTCACAACCAACCATTGGAGTGAGTATGCAGAACACAAGGAGGTATTAGAAAAAAACTGAAGAAGCTGAAGGGGTTTGCAACCCCATAGGAAGAACAACAATATCAACCAACCAGACCCTCGAGAGCTCCCAGGGACTAAACTACCAACCAAAGAGTACACATGGAGGGACCTGTGGCTCCAGCTGCACATGTAGCAGAGGATGACCTTGTTGGACATCAATGGGAGCAGAGGCTCCTGTTCCTCTGAAGGCTCGATTCCCCAGTTTAGGGGAATGCTAGAGCAGTGAGGTGGAAGTGCGTGGGTGGGAGAGCACCCTCATAGAAGCAAGATCACATAGTGTCACTTGAGTCTACATGAGGACTCTCTTGTTTCTGGGGCAAACAGGTCTTGGGGGACTGCACTTAGCATTACAATACATAGTAATAGACCAGACCTCAAAAGAAAAGTCTTTTCATGACAAACACCTAGCATAAACCATGGTTACTGCTAATTTGAGAATTAAGACTAATGCAAACCTGAAGAAAAACGGCTTTCCTTTCTTATGCTTTCTTTGAGACAGGGTCTAACCATGTAACCCTAGGTAGCCTGGAACTCACTATGAATAGCAGAGTGTCCTCAAATTCACAGAGATCTGCTTGACACTGCCTCCTAAATGTTGGAAGTAAAAGTACCATGATACCTGGCCAGTTTTTCTTTTGTGAAATGCCAAAAGAGGCATATCAACATACACTCTTAAAAATTGTATCCACAGGTGTGCTTGACTGAGCCATAAAATGTTCACATATTATGTTCAACTGATAATTATCTTGTAGGCATACAAACTCTCTGTTTACTTAACAAATATTTATTAAATGTCTTTCCTTGTTTTTATTTCAATATCTAAAATTTTAGAACTTCTAATAATCAGACCTTACCATGAAACTCCCATTTAAGCTCATGGTAATTTTTCAAAGGCATCTTGTGTGTTTGTTTGTTTGCTTGTTTGCTTGCTTGCTTGTTATTTGGTTGTTTATTTTGGATCTCATGACATTCCCTGAATTGCTCTCCAATTCTTGAGCCCAAGGATTCTTCAAGTGCATGGAGCTACAGAATTTTCAATGACATTCTTAATACAGTTCTTTTTCAATTTGACAAGTCTTGATTTGTTTCTAACAGAAACAACCTTCAAAATAATCTTGTCAAATAAAGATAAATGAATACATTTTGCATGTGTAAATCTGCATATAGACACATGTACACACATTATAGAGACAGTTTTCTAGCCCTTCAGCTAAGAGTCTATCTTATAAATGGCAAGACATTGAATGATATCATATGAATTCTTGAATATTAATTAGTGGAGTATGCTTATGTTAGGAAAAAGATGATAACAAATGTATTCTACTCTCAACAAATATAGCCTAATGGCATGCTCATCTTCTGTGTCATTTACAAATAAACATGTCTACATCACAAGAAGAATGAAGAGAAGCTTAAGAATTATTTTCAGAACACTCTCCACCTTAAAATGTTGCTAATCCAGTTTCTAGAATAACAAATAAGTGTCTTATTTATAAGAAGACACAGAAAGAATATGTAACCTCTCTTATAATATGTGAAAGATTTGATTATTCCATTTTTCCAAGTCTAAAGAGGCAGGAGGATACTAAGTTTATTCTTAAAAGTATGAGACAGGATCAGCAGAGACAGGATCTCCTTAAAAGTTGAGCAAAGGTAGTGTCATCTCATCTATAGAGATTCCAAAAGTACTCTGGTACATTTCATCATAAGCGTTTGGTTTTGAAGAATACTCTTTTCCCTCCCTTTGTGTAAAAAATATATTTTATTTACTTACTTACTTGCTTGCTTGCTTGCTTGCTTGCTTACTTACTGCAGGACATGTATTACCTCAGAGAATCTGTAAAGGTCAAAAGACAACTTTCATGAGTCAATTATCTCCTTCCACCATGAGGTATACAAAAATTGAACTCAGGTTTTGGGCTTGACAACATCTGTCTTTTATCCACTGACTCATCATATTGGGCTTCTTTTTTTCCTTTTCTTGTTATCAAAAGTTATACTTAACCCACCATAAAAATTAAAAAAGAGCAGTGTGAGTGTTCTTTTGACTTTTCTTGTTTCTATCTTTGGTTGCATATCAAAAGCATTCAAACATTCAATTTCACCTTCATAATTCTTTAATAATGTGTCCTGTAGTATTGATTTCTTAAACATACCCAAGAGAGCCTAATATATTTTAGAGATGTTATGAATGATAAGCAAGTCCATTTGGTCATGTATTACAGAATAGAAAAGAGTTTAAGCCAATTTCCTTTGTCCAGATTTCTAAAACATATATGTTTTATTTAATAAAAGCATTTAATGGAGGTGAAACTGGATGGTTGGATTTGGACTCCAACACTAGAACACCAACGTGGGTATCTCACCCTTCTAGAGAGCAGTAGTTTGAGGATAATTCATTTATCCATGCAAGTATATTAATAAATATGTTTGGGAAGATAGCTTAGTTTGCAAATTGTTTGTGGTGTAAGATACCCAGCACATTTATTTAAAAAAAAAGTCAAGTGTGGAAGTATGAGGGAAAAGAGGGGAACAGGCAAAATCATATAAGTCATTGACCAGCAAACTTAGCAGTATTGATGAGCTTCAGTTTTAGTGAGAGAGCCTGTCCCAAAAAGGAGAGTGTTGAACACTCAAGGAAAGATATATAATCTTACCATCAGGCCTCCACAAGTACCACAAATGCACACATGGGTACATACACCACACACATGCCACCAAAAGAGCAGAACAGGGGAATAAAGTGTGAGCTAGAAGGAAAACTCAAAATGTGTAGAATCTTAAAAGTCAGATGAAAGTTTAAGTATAGGTGTCAAGAAGATGGCTTAGTGAGTAAAAATGTCCGCTAACAATTCTGATAACCTGAGTTCAATTGTCAGGTCCTTTATGATAAGAACAGAGAACAGAACTCTAAATGTTGTCCTCTGATCTTTGTATATGTGCCGTGGCACACACACACACACACACACACACACACACATGTGCTTGCACTCACATAAAAATACTGTAAATAAAATGCAACTTGATTTTAAAAAATAGCATTTTATAAGATAGCAAACAACTCTAAAGTTTATGAAAAAGAAATTAAAATAAAAACAGAATGACTACGAGATTTGTGAGAAGATACATGAGAAGAAAATGTAAATCATCTAGTCAGAGTGACAATTCTAACTGCAATTTGTTTCAGAGAGAGAGAACAGTTGCAAGTTGAAAATGATGAGTATAAACAACCTTCTGAATATTCCCTGATAAGAGAATGTAGGGAAAAAAAGGGCTGTAGGAAACATTTTTTCTATGATCGTGAATAGGTTTCCATATAGACTAAAATCTAAGAATACAGTAAAATGAGCAGTTAGAACAATGTCTTCAAACAGGACTACAAAACTGTTTTAAGTTAGACTATGGAGAAAAAGCATACATGCTACTAAGGAAGTAAGAAGAAAATGGAAAACCTGAGGTTGATAGGATGACTGAAGATATGGTGAGTAGAGTAAGTCCTTGTAAGAGGAATTCTATTCTCTCAGCAAACTAAGGTCATTAGCTGAGGTAAGTTCAGAGAAGATGATATTGAGAATTTGTGGGAGGAGAGAAGTCCTGGGAGTCATTTTCCTGAGATAGTAAGAATGAACCTACTCAAAGAATATTCAAAAACTGCTCAGCAGTAGGGAACACTTGAGAATATAGAAATGAATTTAGAAAGAGAATCATCAAGATTATCAACAAGTCTACAAGGGAGTCCTTATGATTACTGGCCGTAAAATGGAAAGTAAATAAAGAAGAGAAAATTCCAAGGGGCTACAGAGCAGTATAAAGCTGATAAGGCTAACCAAAGGGTGGCTCATCCTTGTTGTAGAATAGAAAGGAAATGGGGGGAAGAGATAGTTAAGATAATAGGGGGGTTGCAGGTATTGATTACATAAGATCCAAAGTGCACATGCTACTGCTTTCCTGTAGCATGGAGGGCAGAAAACTAGCATTAAAAGGGCTAGGTATATATTGAAAGAAAACAAGGTTTATGGAAGGAGGTTTATATTAGATAATGTCAGTTTAACAGGGCTCAAATTTATGGTAAATTAGTGAGAAATAATTACATAGAAATAAGCTGGTGAAAGGAACAGAGTGTGTTAGTGAATAAGCTTATCTTATGGCTTATCAAAAGTGGGACTTCCAAAAGAGAAAGAACAGTTTGGAAACAGAAATGGATAGACAAGAATCAGTATTTAGGATGCCATTAGGACATAGCATGCACTGGAATGTGATCAGGCCCTGTCTCAGCAAGAAGAGGAGTGTTCAGAGAAATAGATAGGAATTAGCAAACTTTGGTTAGGATGAACTAATTTTTTTTCAAGGATATATGGAAAAGATTTCAGAAGTTGAGGAAAAATATCATACATACAGATGTTTGTGGTAATTTGAGTAGAAATGAAAAAATTCAATAGGAGAACTGTGATTCTAAAAATAAGAACTTCACATGCAGAAGAATTCTAATAAGATTATTACCATGGAGTCAATACAGCTCTTTTTGCCTCAACAGTTCCACTCTCCACTAAGTATTCACCTGAATTTCCAGATGTTGCTTTTCACCCTTCTTTACTGGTTGTTTTCATTTGTCCTAATCTAAGTTTCTGAGTTCCCTGGTCCCCTCCAGCCTAACTCACTGACAAATATGCATGCAAGTTAGAACTTACCTCTAAGCTACATACATACACTGCTCTACATACCTAACTGTGAAAATTTATTTTGACATCCCTTGGACATCTCAAATTTTACATGTTTAAACTAGAATACTCAATGTTATCTTGAACTTTCTGCTATATGTTCCAGCCTTCACCATTTGAGTGTCATATTGACATCCATCAATTGCAGAAGTAAAAAGTTTTAAAAGAGGTCTAGATTCTTTTATAGAGCTGCAGATGAGTGCCTAAATAGTTAAATCCTGTCGGCACAGTCTCATAGCTGCTCTCTGTATGTCCACCTTTTTCAGGGCAGGTCCCTTCATGCCTTTGCCACATACTTTTGCCTCCCTACACTTGTCTTTGCTTGCCTTGAAACAATATATCACACAGCACCAAAAGTGAATTCTTTGAATATAAAACAACCCTTATGACTCATTTGTTCTTAAACGTTCAAAACAATAGTTCCAGATGAAAGGTTCTAGAATTTATTCATAATATGTTTATGCTGTGAGAGTGGATCGTCTTTGAAACATAGCAGAGAGTCCAAGAACTATAAAGAACAACCAGTTATTTTTGAGCCCCAAAGCACAACTCTGGATAGAAAAAAAAAACAACACGTTGGGAAAAGAATTTATCAAACATCATTCAGCATACTTTCGGAAATTACACATTTATCAGTTTACAAGAAACTCCGATTAAATCAATAGCCCAATAGAAACCTTGTAAAAATGTAGAAGCGATCATAAAAGTGTAAATATAAAATTAGGTAAATACATGAAAAGAAACTTCATCCCAATCACAATTCATAGAAATATACTTGCAAAGACAGTGAAATACTATTTCCTATTTACCAAACAATAAAGAATGAAAATATATACTGATGTTGAACATTCAAGACATATAGAAAAACAGGCAATCTCAAATACTTATAGGGAACAGTTTTATTTATTTTTTTTATATTAGATGACCCTCCTCTTTTTTTGTTTTTTTAATTGGGTATTTTTTTAAATTTACATTACAGATGTCATCCCCATTCCCCATTTCCCCACCCTAGAACCCCCTATCCTATACCCCCTCTTCCTTTATACTTTTATACCATTTTGATTATATGCTTGTATTAAGGTCAGTTCTAGGTTGAGGGTCTAGCGATACATTAGATGCAAATAGTTGAGGAACAAGCAATAAAATAAGCACAAATGCCAAAGAAAAAGCAAGGCATAAAACCCAGTTACGTGAACACTCCCATGATCACTGTTTCTAAAGGCTTATCAGAATGACTAAAGTATCTGAGCCTACTTCTTTATCCTAGCCGAAGGTCATTTTAGTGTCTGAAGCCTACTTCCTTGTTCTAGCCTAAAATTTAGGTTCTTGTCTGAAATTACATCTTTGTTCTAGCCTAATATTTAGATTCCTACCTGAAATTACTTTTTTGTTCTAGTCTAATGTCAGATCCCTGCTTGGACCTACTTCCTTGTCCTTGGCCAATGTCATATTTCTGCCAAGGAGCACATTTCCTTGTCCTTGGCTCATGTCAGTTTCTTGCCAGGCAGCCCCAAAGCCTCTCCACCTCTCCACTTTTTTATTTTGTTAACAAGACTGAGCTTGTCTTAGGTCATTCTGACAAGAATGCCTTCCTTACCCATTGTGGAATATGCATTATCAAAAGCAATGAACTTCTGTCTTAGATTAGTAAGGCTCTGTGCAGTATCTTACCCGCCCTTGGCTTGCCAACCTGTTAATTTAATAACTCTGTCTGGGGGTCCATTTTCAGGTTCAAACCATGCACTTTGGCTGCCAACATGTTAATGTTTTTAAAGATAAGCTTTAACTTGGTGTGCAGGAATAAAAGTGTTCAAGGAACAAGAAGGGCTAGCCTGATCAAGCTATATATGCCATTCCTGTGGTTTGACTAAAATGGAAGTACTGACCTCAGGTCATGAATAATTTTATTAGCATTATCTGCAGCATCAAAGCTCAACAGAGCAGCATTAATCTCACTATGCAAAGTTAACACACCCAGAGAGGTGCTAAGATTAGGCCAAATATCCTACAGGTGTCTTTAAAGTTTTTTCTAATTATAATGACAATCATTGTGAATTTCAAAAGTAACACTACTCCAATGATATTTGTCATGACACTTGGGATGGCGTCTAATTCTTGAACCCTCAACCTCCTTCAGATAATTTGAATGGGTTATAGAGCATCATTCATTGGTCCATATACCTATATAAATCCTTTTGTATACTCAATACATTAGTAACATTTTTTTGCAAGATTGTTAAGAAAAATAGTTGTCTTAACTTGTTGTGTCAATGCTATTGCAAAAGCAGAGGTTCTAGCAATTAATGGAATGAAAGCTGTTATACAAGCAATAATCAAGCTTGCTACACTCTTGCTTCTGCTTAAAGCCTAACTCACTTCTTCCAGCACTTTCAAGCTTTTTTCAGGGAATCAAGGTTTTCTTATACTCATGGTAGTGAGATGAAAGCTGGTTGACATACTCCAGTAACAGACATGCCAGGTTTCAACACACTAACATAATTGTAAATTATACAGTCAATGCAACTTACAATAAATACAGTAGAAGAGACAAAATCAATTTTAGCTTGACAATTAAAAGAGCCTTAAAACATACACTAACCCTTGTTTGAAATTGAAATCCTGTCCCAACTTCATCTATTGCTATTGTAACATCATAGTGAGCTGCAGCTAGCTTTCAAATATGTCTCTGACAAAGTCCAGATCCAGTCTTCCAAAAGTATACTGTTATTTCCCATGATGGATTGATTTCTAGACCATTACATGATTGAGCCCAAATAGCTGGTCACCTTTAAGAAGGATACAAAAACATAATTTCTCTTTTTGATTCTCTATCCCCCAGGGTTGAGGCAAGGCAGCTTCTCCTATCTAGAATATAGTCAGGTCAAAGGTGGGTCAGCCCTTCTGATCTAGGCCTGAGCAATGAGCAGATCCCAGGCAGCAGCTCTGCACCCAATCTCACAGAACCCAGAGGAAGTGGGGCTCCCAGGAGCTCTAACCTGGGCACTATCTTAGGTAAGAAGACAGCAACGCCTGCCCCAAACAGGGAGTAACTGGGACCAATAAGGACCCGGGAAGCCACTCCTGGCCTGTAGCACTGAGCACATCTTGGACCCTAGCTCTTCCTGTCAGAACCTGATCACTGAGCAGATTTTGGGCCCCAGCACTTACCCCAGTAGTAACACCCACCCCACACAGTTCTGATAAAACCAAGATAATAGGAAAGACAGGCTCCAGTCAGAGACAAGACAGGTAGTACTAAGGAGATCCAAATGGCAAAAGGCAAGCACAAGAACATAAGCATCAGCAACTCAAGGTACTTAGCATCATTAGAACCTAGTTCTCCCACACAAGAAAGTCCTGAATTCCCCATATTACTAGGAAAGCAAGATTCAAATTTAAAATCACTTAGAGAACTTTAAGAAGGACATAAATAACACTCTCAAAGAATTTGAGGAGAACACAGGTAAACAGGTAGAAGCCCTTAAAGTGGAAACACAAAAATCCCTTAAAGAATTACAAGAGAACACAACCAAACAGGTGAAGGAATTGAACAAAACCATCCAGGACATAAAAATGGAAGTAGAAACAATAAAGAAATCACAAAGGGAGACTACGCTGGAGATAGAAAACCTAGGAAAGAAATCAGGAGTCATAGATGCAAGTATCACCAACAGAATACAAGAGATAGAAGAGAGAATCTCAGATGCAGAAGATACCATAGAAAATATTGACAAAACTGTCAAAGAAAACGCAAAATGAAAAAGTTCTTAGCACTAATTATCCAGGAAATCCAGGACACAATGAGTAGACTAAACCTAAGGATAATACATATAGATGAGAGTGAAGATTCCCAACTTGAAGTGCCAATAAATATATTCACAAAATTATAGAAGAAAACTTCACTAATATAAAAAACAAGATACCCATAAACATACAAGAAGGCTATAGAATGCCAAATAGACTAGACCAAAAAAGAAATACCTCCTGTCACATAATAATCAAAACACCAAGTGCACAAAACAAAAAAAAAGAATATTAAATGCAGTAAGGGAAAAAAGCAAAGTAACATACAAAGGCAAACCTATCAGAATTACATCAGACTTCTCAACAGATACTATAAAAGCTAGAAGATGCTGGAAAGATGTCATACAAACCCTAAGAAAACACAAATGACAGCCCAGGCTACTATACCCAGCAAAACTCTCAATTACCATAGATGGAGAAAGCACGATATTCCATGACAAAACCAAATGTACACAATATCTTTCCACAAACCCAGAATAGCAGAAAAGCTCCAATACAAGGAAGGAAATTATACCCTAGAAAGAGCAAGAGTGTAATCCTCTTCCAATAAATCCAAAAGAAGACAGCCACACAAAGATAATTCGACTTCTAATAACAAATATAACAGGAAGCAACAATCACTGGTTCTTAATATCTCTTAACATCAATGGACTCAATCCCCCAATTAAAACACAGTGGCTAATGGACTGGATACATAAACAGGACCCAGAATTTTGCTGCATACAGGAAACCTGCCTCAGTGACAAAGACAGACTCTACCTTAGAGTAAAAGGCTAGAAAACAACTTTTCAAGCAAATGGCCCTAAGAAACAAGCTGGAGTAGCCATTCTAAAATCTCCAGCCGGAGAATACAAAGGGAGGGACTCATGACTTCACCTGTATAGGTAGTTGACAGTTGTCTTGCCAGGCATTAGTGGAAGTGGACGGCCTTGGTACCTGAAAGTTTGGATTCCCTATTGTTGGGGAATTTCAAGAGCACGGAGGTGGGAATGAGAGGATAGTGGGAGCACACTCTCATAGTAATTTGAGGAGGAGGGATGAGGTAAAAGGTTAGGCATCATTGGAAGTGGAGGGCCTTGGTGCCTGAAAGTTTGGATTCCCTAGTGTTGGGGAATTTGAGAGCAGGGAGGCAAAAATGGGAGGATGGTGGGAGCACACCCTCATAGAAACTCCCAGAATAATGTGGATTAGACATGACAGAGGCAGGCCACCAAAAGACTAGATTCCAGAATTTAAACAAACAATTATCTTGATACTAGAATTTGTTTTGAGAATTGTATATTGCAGAATACACAGCCTCGCCCCTATTCCCTGGGCTTGGGGACTGAGGTGGTTAATATTGGGCTGTCTTTCTAGGGAAAAGTCGTGGTTTTGTTGGAACAGGGAGGATTAGCTAATATTTTATTGCAAGCCATAACCTATTCGTAGAAATATGTGTAATTGTTATTAAGATGAAGTTATAATTTCTTAAATGGTACAAAATTTACTTTGATTTCAAATTTAAGGTTTTCATTGCTATGAGCTTCTTATTGATATAAAAGTGAGATTAATATTGTTACTCTCATAGGCATTGTGCCTATATAACACATTTAGGAATACAAGGCTTAGACCCAGGCTTTCTTTAACTTCTCTAACTGATTTGAGATGGTCAGCCTGTAAGTTAAGGGCTTATAGCAAATTCATGGCTCTGAGTTTATTGTTAGGGTGTTTTCTATATTTTATTTAGAAATAGCTGAGAGGAGTTAAGAGACAACAGTCCAGATTGCCTTACATGGATAGTTTGTTTTCAAAACGTCAGAAGTCCACAGAATTGACGTTACAAACATTTCTGTATTAATGTTCATTTTGATTAGAGACCTGTCTGCTCCTGACAACTTTCTGTCTTGGATTCTAAGAAGAAATTGAGCATCTTTGGAATTACTCCAGTTGTGGTAAGACAGCCACTAGGCAAGAATTGCCTCTTTTCATCTACAGACAAATCACTGTCCAGAAAAGGACACAGTTGCAGAATAGTCGACTGATTATATCTGACAAGACAGAGCAATCAGCCCTTAATAATTCTGCATCACTAGGTCTGTCAGATGATCCTGGACCAGAAGGCTGAAGATCATATGCTCCAACATTTTGTAGTATAGGGACTGTCCAGGTGTTCAGCGGTCTCTATAATTTGGCTAAAATTTAGAAGCTATGCTTTGTGCTTCCCGTAATTTCAGTTAACTCAGTCATTCTGGATTTCTGATGGGGTTGAAGACTTTTATAGTCTCATAGCCAATCCCAGCTATTTACTTTGAGAGAAAAGGTTTGAGAGGATGGTTTTCAGCTGACATTCATTCTAAAGCCAAGAAAAAAAAAAGTCAGGCTCAGAACTAAGTCTTTTATTTAGGAGAGATGACAGAGGTTCTGTCTAGTCAACAAAATGATGGACTGGGTATTTATTATGTCTGTCTTGTACCTTACTGACCCAAATTGGTATAGTTATGCTCTAATTGTATTTTAAGAGAAAAGTTTTATTTTAACAGGAAGGGTGATATGTAGGAGAACCTAAGGTCAGAGGTGTAAGTAGAGGAAGAGGAGGAGTAAGGAAAGGAGAAGGAGAAGGGGAGGAGGAGCTAGGTGACAAGAGACGGGGGTGACCATGGAGGTGGATGTTCACGTGTCTCCACCAGTCAAAGATAGTTGATATATATAGGTTGGGTATTGGGTTACACTTCTAATTGTATGGGCATCTTGTTATTGAGCATTACCAAACTTATAAAGCATTTTAACATTTAAAAAAAATGGTATAAAAGCAAAAAGTAGAAGTGGAGATGGGATAGGGGTTTTCTAGGGAAGGGAAAGGGGAAAGGGGATAGCATCTGAAATGTAAATAAAATATCCAATAAAGATTTTCACATCTCAAAAAAAGGTGGGGCAGAAACATATGTCCAATAAAGCTGAGGGAGCAGTTTCAAATAAACATTGTTCAAGGAAAAACAAGCCATTACCTTTCAAAAGTTCAGATACTGTATAATGCTCGTAATCAATGGTTACATTTAGAGACCTATGCCAAGATTTTCATATAAAAATCTCAGTAGTGCTATAGTTTATTATAACAAAACAAAAGCAAAAGCCACAAAAATATATACTTGAGAGATTCATTTTAAGATCAAACACACATAAAATATTTAGCTTTAGATAAAAATGAAATGTTCTTCCCTGCTGTTGTTTAGCTATACTGAAATGGCCCTAAACTGCATTGTAAATATTTATACTCATAAACAAATGTTACTCTTATTCTTAATCAATGAAGCTTTCCTTTAAAATGAATGACAATAAGTCTCAGAATATATAACGGCACAAAACACTGAAATTAAGTGAAAATTTAGTGTTCAGCCAGTACTATAGTTATCTAAAAGCAAGAAACCTCAACTGAGAAAATACCTCCATAGGCAGATGAGCCTGTGGGGGAATTTTTAAATAAGTGATCGATGTGAAAGCCCCCCCACCCCCGCAATGGTTAGTTGTCCAGAGTTCTATAAGAAAAAAGACTCAGTAATCCATAGAAAGCAAGCATGTAGGGAGCACTCCTCTGTGATCTCTGCTTCAGTTCCTGCCTCAGATTTTCTAATCCTATTTGAGATACTGGCTTACCTACATGATAAACTGTGATAATGGAAGTGTGAGTCAAGTGAACTCTTTCCAAATTTGTTTTTGGTTGTGATGTTTCATCAAACAATAGTAACACTAAGACACAGACCTCAACACCATATTTATCCCACTCTCTCAAAGAATCAACAAACATCACTGAAGAGGCTGTGCAAACATCTGGAACATAAGATATATGTTATCCAACCAAATACTGATGACATAAGTCTCAATACATAAGATAAAACTCATACCTGGCATTGCTTGGGTGAAAAACAAAACAAAACAAAACTGAAACTAGGTAGCCCAGGACCCTAGGGCAACTCCAAATCATACTGGTCTTGAAAGAGACAGAGAGAAAGAGAGAAATGTAGTGATAAAATATTTAGCCATTATTAGAGAAGGTTTCTCCTGCCACAGGTGGAAACAAATATAGAAACCCACAGACAGACATTATGCAGAGAGAAAGAGACCTTGAAACAGTCAACTCTAAATGGCGTATCTAGATCAAATTCCTTTCCTCAGAGCTCAGGGAAACCTGTGGAAAAAGAGGCTAACATGATGTAAGAGCCAGACGGAATAAGAACACCAGAAAAACAAGGCCCTCTAAATCAACAGGCGCTCATATAAACTCATAAATATTGAAATAAAATTCACAGAACATGGCTGGGTCTGTACAAGATCCTTTCTGCTTAAATTATGACTTCCAAGTATAGTGTTTTTTATGGAAATCCTAGTGTGCAAATGAGTAGCTCTCTGACTCTTGCACCTTCTTAGGCTTTGTGGGGGGTTTGAGTAGAACCCCCATAAGCTCAAATATTTGAGTGTTTGGTCATTCAGAAATAGTCAAAGACATTAGGTATGACCTTATGAGAGTGAGTGTGCTCTTGTTGGAGGAAATGTTTTACAATAGTGGGCTTTGGGGTTTCTGATGCTCAAATAGGCCCAGGCTCTCTTCTTGCTGCCTGCTGATTTGAATATTTCCAGTACTATATTTGTCTATATTCTGCCTTGCGTCCCACCATGCTGATAATGGGCTAAACCTCTGCAAATGTAAGCAGGTACCAATTAAATGCTTTTTCTGTGGACTGGTGACTCTTCATAGCAGCAGAACCTAAGACAAGCTATTATTCTTTTGTTGGATTATCTTGTCACTTTGATGTTTTTGTTTTATTTTACTATATAGTTTTTAAATAAGTAAGTGAGTGAAAAACAAAACCTAGGCTCTGTGGTAAAGGTAAAACACTCAACTGTCATTTATACCAACTGGTAGAGAGAATATCAATTTTTTCCAATGGAGTGACATCGGGCATATCAGCCACTACAGAATAAATTACATTCAAGAGTTGTTGACCAACAAATAATGAACTCTATACCTTTTGGTGTGCTTTTATTTGGTCACAGTTTAGTGACAGAAGTTGATTTCATTTGTTTGTTTGTTTGTTTGTTTGGGAATATTGTATTTTGTTTACTAGGTGAGTGTTTTTTGTTTTATTGGGTTTTCAATTTATTTTTGAGAAAGAACTTAAAGTTAAGTGGGTAGGAATGAAGAGAAAATCTGAATGGACTTGGGGAAAGAGAAAATGTGATCAAAATATATTGAAATTTAAATTTTGCTTTAAACAAGAAAACAAGAAAAAAGAGATTGGGTTATTATTTCTTACCATTTTGTTTTAGTAAATTATTATAGGAAGTGATTTTAAAATGCTTGTTTGTAATGAAAATTTCAACAGGTATAAATATGTGATTTAGCAAAATAAAGTAATTTTATAAAAACAATAGGGAAGTTATGCAATTGTTCATGCAGACTTTCATCATGTACTCACCATACTCACCACAGATAAGTCTAGTATCTATGTGTATACTACAATTTAATTTACTTTTTCTTTCTTCTTAAGAATTTTCACACATGAAAACAAAAAAAATTGACTGTATATACTTCATTTCCATCTCTGACTACCCATATATATCCAGCAATACACACGTCTTTTAAGCTCATGTTGATTTTTGTTCATTTGTTTTTCTCTTTGATAATCCTTTAAAACGAATTAGTACTGACATGTATCCACTGGAAAGCAGCAAAACCACCAGTGACTACATTCTGAAACAAAATTTATTATCCATTCTCCAGCAGCTATTGATTGCTAAAAGTTCCTCAGTAAGGGGTAGAATCTGTAAAGAACCTTTCAATTTATTCAGGAATTAGCTAATTTGATCTTGCATAGGTCTGATGCAGGTAACCACAGCTGCTTTAAGTTGATGAGTACATCTGGGTGGAGTACATAGAAAAATGTTTATTATGATACTTGGTAGCATGGCCATTTGGAATCTGAAGGTTATTTTAAGATAATGAGATATCCATAGTATCAAATGAGACAGATCAGTAAGTATTTTTTTCAGCTTCTAGCATAAAGGTAGAAAATGATGAACTTGCTGTCAACTACTTTAACCACAGATCTCTAGTAGTAAAGAAAAAATTATCTTTTTTTTTAATCAGAAGTTTTTACACTATCACTTTGAGCTAAGCTAAAATATTCCCACTTAAATGAGATAATACCAGCTCTAGATAACAAAAAGTAACTCAGAAACTGCAAACACTCTAGTGAGGCATCATTGACCTTCTTTTCCTTGTTCCATGTCATCAAAACCTTAGCCCTGGTGGTTTAAAGTTCATCTATTGCATATCCTCTTGCCAGTAGGACATTCCATAGGTTTATCCATTTTCCAAGAGGTCAAAAGGACACAAATAATTAGATTTTAGCTTACTTATTCATACCACCAAAAGCACCACTTACAACTCCACAAAGATGATCCTGCCAAAATATAAATCTTGTCAAATATCTTTGCCCCTTTCCTGCTTTCATTTGTTGCAGTCTAATTTGTAATAAGACAGTGATGCTCCTCTTTGTCCATGTAAAATATGGAAAGTCAATTTTCTTTCTAGGGTTACAGCCCCTGGCACATTTTTGTGGTTCAGTGACTTCAAAATATTGCCATATCTATTTCTTTATTTGTTGGAGAAGCCAAATGAATCATTCGAAATGAAATGTTACTCAAAATTTTTAAGAACAAACACCAAAAGGAAACAATTATTCAAATTCAGATTCATAAATGTCCTAACTTTTTGAAAATGGAAAAAATTATACTGTAACATATTTGAGCTAACAAAATAGAAATGACTAAAGCCTTTTTATAAGCATATTTATTATAAGTGGTTCCCTATTACTATTATCCATGTTTATCTACAAGACAATTTTCTGATAAGCTAACAATAATAAAAAGCCAAAAGAGATATATTTGGGTTGTCACTTTAACTTCAACAGTAAAGAGCTATGTCAGATCACTTAAGAAAACAATGTATTCTCTTTTTCTGTCTTCTATTGTGATAAAACATTCTGACCAGAGAAATTTGGGGAGAAAAGGGTTTGTTTGTTTTCTTTAGCTTGTTTGTTTGTTATGCTTTCTTGGATTGTGATTTGATTATATTCACTCCCCCTTCATTTAATTCATCCCAAACCCACTTTCTCTTTCCTAGTCACCCAATTTGATGTCTTTGTAGGTGGTGGTGGTAGTGACAGTGGTGGTTTTAAACCCATCAACCATTTGTGAGAACTTTTTACTTTGGGAAACATAACTTTTCAATGGACCATGGTCACATACCAGGGCTTACAACCTTAGAAAGAGAATTGAGATCTATACCTGGAAGTTGATCCTGCGCCACAGCCCACTGCAGTCCAATACTGCCCAAAGAAAATTTGTTACCCAGGGGTGTAGACCCACCCAAGATCACGGGTGAGACCACCAGTACCACCCCAATACCCGGCCCAAGTGGGACCCAACCAGAAACCACAAACCACAAACCACAGAGTAGCCTGGGACAGAATCCTTCCTGTTTCCATTTGTGCCCAGGAACTGACCATGAGCCACAGCCCTCCCCACTAAAATTCTGTCCAGAGAAAACTTTTCACACAGGAGGGTGGACATACCCAACCTGACAGGCTTACAAGCTCACAGGAAGGGCAAGCTCCAATCAGAGATAGTAAGGCTAGCTAACACCAGAGATAAACAAATGGAAAGAGGCAAGCACAAGAACATAAGCAAAAGAAAAAAATTGTTACTTGGCAACATCAGAACCCAGTTCTCCTACCACCCACCACAGCAAGCCCTGGATACCCCAAAACACCTGAAAAGCAAGATTCTGATTCAAAACCTCATCTCATGAGGATGACAGAAGATATTAACATGGTCATAAATAACTCCCTTAAAGAAATATAGAATAACACAGATAAACAGGTAGAAAAGGAAACACATAAATCTCTTTTAAAAATATAGAAAAACACAAATAAACAGGTGAAGGAATTGAGCAAAACCATGTAGGGTCTAAAAATGGAAATAGAAACAGTAAATAAATCACAAAGGGAGACAACCCTGGAGATAGAAAACCTAAGAAAAAGATCGGGAGTCATAGATGTAATAATACAACAGAATACAAGAGATAGAAGAGAGAATCTCAGGTGCAGAAGATACCATAGAAAACATTGACACAACTGTCAAAGAAAATGCAAAGTGCAAAAGCTCCTAACCTAAACATCTAGGGAATCCAGGACACAATGAGAAGACCAAACCTAAGGATAGTAGGTATAGAGAACAGTGAAGATTCTCAAATTAAAGGGCCAGACTTTTAATATCTTCAACAAAATTATAAAAGAAAAATTCCCTAGCCTAAAAAAGAGAGAGAGAGATGCCCATGAATATACAAGAAGCCTACAGAACTCTAAATAGATTGGACAAGCAAAGAAATTTCTCCCATCACATAATAATGAAAACACCAAAAGCACAAGACAAAGAAAAATATTAAAAGCAGGAAGGAAAAAGGTCAAGTAACATATAAAGACAGACCTATCAGAATTACACAAGACTTCTCAACAGAGACTCTAAAAGCCAGAGGATCCAGAACAGATGTCACACAGACTCTAAAAGAACACAAATGCCAGCTCAGGCTACTATACCCAATAAAATTCTGAAATTACCATGGATGGAGAAACCAAGATATTCCATGACAAAACCAAATTTACACAATATCATTCCACAAATACAGCCTTACAAAGTATACTGGATGGAAAACTCCAACACAAGAAGGGAAATTAAACCCTAGAAGGAGCAAGAAATTAATCTTCAGTCAAGAAGCCTAAAAGAAGACAGCCACATGAACATAATTTCACCTCTAACAAGAAAAATAACAGAAACCAACAATCACTTCTCCTTAATATCTCCTAACATCAATGGACTCAATTTCCAATAAAAAGACATGGACTAACAGACTGGATAAATAAACAGGACCCAACATTTTGATCCATAAAAGAAATGCACCTCAGGGACAAACACAGAGACTAACTCAGAGTAAATGGCTACAAAAAAATTTTCAAGCAAATGGTCCCAAGAAACAAGCTGGAGTAGCCAATTTACTATCGAATAAAATAAACATTCAACCAAAAGTTATCAAAAAAGATAGGAAAGGGCACTTCATACTCAACAAAGGGAAAATCTACCAAGATTAACTCCTAATTCTGAAATCTATGCTTCAAATACAAGGGCACCCACATTTGTAAAAGAAACTTTACTAAACTCAAAGCACACATTGCACCTCACACAATAATAGTGGGAGACTTTAACATACCACTATCACCAATGAACAGATCATGGAAACAGAAACTAAACAGACATACGGTGAAATTTTTAAAAGTTATGAACCAAGTGGATTTAACAGATATTTATAAAACATTTCATACTAAAACAAAAGAATATACATTTTTCTTAGCGCCTCACGGTACCTCCCCCAAAATTGACCATTTAAACAATCACAGAAAAGGCCTTAACAGATACAAGGAGATTGAAATAATCCCATACATCCAATCAGATCACACTAACTAAGGCTGGTCTTCAATAACAACAAAAACAACAGAAAGCTCACATACACATGGAAGCTGAAAAATGCTCTAGTCAATGATAACTTGAGAATAACTTGGTAATTTTAGAATTTAATAAAAATGAAGATATAACATACCCAAATTTATGGATACAATGAAAACAGTACTAAGAGGAAAACTCATACTTATGAGTGCCTCCAAAAAGAAACTGAAGAGAGCATACACTACCACCTTGATAATACACCCAGAACCTGTAGAACAAAAAGAAGCAAATACACACAAGAGGAGTAGATGGCAGGAAATAATCAAGCTCGGGGCTTAAATAAACCAAGTAGAAACAAAAAGAACTATACAAAGAATCAACAAAACCATGAGCTGGTTCTTTGAGAAAATCAAGAAGATAGATAAACCCTTAGCCAGCCTAACCAGAGGGCACAAAGACAGTATCCAAATTAGCAAAATCGGGAATGAAAAGGGAGACATAACAACAAAAACTGAGAAAATTCAAAAAAATCATCAGATCCTACTACAAAAGCCTATACTCAACAAAACTGAAAAATCTGGATGAAATGAAAAATTTTCTAGACAGATACAAGGTACCAAATTTAAATCAGGATCAGATAAGCCATCTAAATAGTTCTGTACCCCTAAAGAGATTGCAGCAGTCATTAAAAGTCCCCCCACACACACACACCAAAAAAAAAAAAACAAAAAACAAGTCCAGGGCCAGATTATTTTAGTGCAGAATTCTATCAGACCTTCCAAGAAGACCTAATACCAATTCTCTATAAACTATTCCACAAAATAGAAACAAACAAACAAACAACAAAAAAAAAACCACTGCACAATTCATTCTATGAAGCCACAATTATGTTCATACCTAAACCACACAAAGACCAAAGAAAGAAAGAGAACTTCAGACCAATCTCTCTTATGAATATCAATGCAAAAATACTCAATAAAATTCTTGCAAACTGAATCGAAGAACACATCAAAAAATTCATCATGATCAAGTAGGCATTATCTCAGAAATACAAGGATGGGGTGGTTCAATATATGGAAATCCATCAATGTAATTCACTATATGAACAAACTCAAAGAAAAAAAACCACATGATCATCTCATCAGATGCTGAGAAAGCATTTGACAAAATCCAACACCCCTTCATGGTAAAAGTCTTGGAAAGAACAGGAATTCAAGGCCCATATCTAAACATAGTAAAAGCAATATACAGCAAAATAGTAGGAAACATCACACTAAATGGAGAGAAACTTGAAGCAATCCCACTAAAATCAGGGAGTAGACAAGGCTGCCCACTTTCTCCCTACCTATTCAATATAGTACTTGAAGTCCTAGCCAGAGCAATTAGACAACAAAAGGAGTTCAAAGTGACACAAATAGGAAAGGAAGAAGTCGAATATCACTATTTTTAGATGATATGGTAGTATACTTAAGTGACCACAGAACTTCTACCAGAGAACTCCTAAACCTGATAAACAACTGCAGCAAACTGGCTGGATACAAAATTAATTCAAACAAATCAGTAGCCTTTCTCTACTCAAAGGATAAACAAGCTGACAAAGAAATTAAGGGAAATGACACCCTTCATAATACTCACAAATAATATACAATAACTTAGTGTGAATGTAACCAAGCAAGTAAAAGATCTGTATAACAAGAACTTCAAGTCCCTAAAGAAAGAAATCAAAGAAGATTTCAGAAGGTAGAAAAATCCCCATGCTCATGTATTGGCAGGATTAATATAGTAAAAATGGTCATCTTGCTGAAAGTAATCTACTGATTTAATGCAATCTCCATCAAAATTCCAACTCAGTTCTTCATAGAGTTAGAAAGAGCAATTTGCAAATTTATTAGTTATTTTGATTATTAATAACCAAAATTCCAGAATAGCAAAAACTATTCTCAACAATAAAAAACTTCTGGTAGAATCAACATCCATGGCTTAAAGCTGTATTACAGAGCCATCATAATAAAAAAAAAAGTGCAAGTTATTAGTATAGAGTCAAGCATATAGATCAATGGAAAAGAATTGAAGATCCAGAAATAAATCCACAAACCTAGGGTCACTTGGTATTTGACAAAGTATCTAAAAACACCCAGTGGGGGGAAAAGACGGCATTTTTAATAAATGGTGCTGGTTCAACTGGCTTGTAGAAGAATACATACCAATCTATTTTCATTCCCTTGTACAAAGCTCGTATACAAGTGGATCAAGGACCTCCACATAAAACAACATACACTGAAACTAATAGAATAGAAAATGGGGAAGAGCCTCAAACACATGAGCATAAGAGAAAATTTCCTGAACAAATCACCAATGGCTTATGCTCTAAGATCAAGAATTGTCAAATGGGACCTCATAAAATTGAAAAGCTTCTTTAAGGCAAAGGACACTGTCAATAGAACAAAATGGCAACCAACAGATTGGGAAAAGATCTTTACCAATCTTGCATCCTATAGAGGGCTAATATGCAGTATACACAAAGAATTCAAGAAGGTAGACTCCAGAGAACCAAATAACCCTATTAAAAGTGTGGTACAGAGCTAAACAAAGAATTTTCAACTGAGGAATCTCGAATGTCCCAGAAGCATCTAAAAAAAAAATGTTCAACATCCTTAGCCATCAGGGAAATGCAAATCAAAACAACCCTGAGATTGTACCTCATACCAGTCAGAATGACTAATACCAAAAACTCGGGTGACAGCTGATACTGGCGATAATGTAGAGAAAAAGGAACATTCCTCCATTGTTGGTGGGATTGCAAGCTGGAACAAGCACTCTGGAAACCAGTCTGGTTGTTCTTCTGAAAATTGGACATAGTACTTCCTGAGCACCCAGCTATACCACTCCTGGGCATACATCCAAAATATGCTCCAACATATAACAAGGAAACATGCTTCACTATGTTCATAGCAGCAGCCTTATTTATAATAGCTAGAAGCTAGAAAGAACCCAGATAACCTTTAGCAAAGAAATGGATACAGAAAATGTGGTACATTTATACAATGGAGTACTACTTTGCCATTAAAAACAATGACTTCTAATTCTTAGGCAAATGGATGGAATTAGAAGTATCATCCTGAATGAGGTAACCCAGTTGCAAAAAACACACATGGTATGCACTCACTGATAAATGAATATTAGTCCAAAAGTTTGGAATACCCAAGATACATTTCACAGACCATATTAAGCTCAAGAAGGAAGACCAAAATGTGAATGCTTCAGTCCTTCTTAGAAGGGGGAACAAAATACTCACAGGAGGTAGAGAGTGTTAGGGACTTGGGAGGAACAGAGGATGGGTAGGGGGAAAGGGGTGGCCGGATCAGGTGTGGGAGAAGACAGGGATGATATACAGATGGTCAGGAATTTGAACAGAGGTATGTAGCAATGTGAGATGGGGAACTGGGGGTAGCCACCAGCAAGTCCCAGATGCCTGGAAAGCAAGAGGCTCTCAGTACCCATCAGAGATGAGATCAACTGAAATGCCCAAAAAAAGGAAGGGAGAAACTGTGAAGACCATATCCAGAGGTTAGGCAAGGCCCCCAGTTGGGGGATGGCGCCACACACTCATCTCCAAATTTTAACCCAGAATTGATCCTGTGTAAAGTAAATACAGGGACAAAGTGTGGAGCCAATATTGAAGGAAAGGCCATCCATTGACTTCCCCACCCGTGGATCCATCTCATATACAGACACCAAGTCCAGACACTATTGCAGATACTAGGAAGTGTCTGCTAACAGGATCCTGATAGAGCTGTCTCCTGAGATGCTGTGCCAGAGCCTGACAAATACAGAGGAGGATGCTCGCAGCCAACCACTGGACTGAGCTTGGGGACCCTAATGGAGAAGTTAGTAAAAGAACAACTGAATGAGCTGAAGAGGTTTACAGCCCTATGGGAAGAACAACAATATCAACCAGACAGACACCCCAGAGCTTCCAGGGAGTAAACTACCAACCAAAAAGTACACATGAAGGGACCCATAGCTCCAGCCCCATGTATAGAAGAAGATGGCTTTGTCTGATATCATTGGGAGGAGAGACCCTTAGTCCTGAGAAGGTTCAAGGTCCCAGTGAAGGGGAAATACCAGGGTGGTGAGGTGGGAGTGGGTGGGTGGGGAAGCACCCTCATAGAAGCAGGGGGAAGGGGATGGGATAGGGGGCTTACCAGGGAAAGGGATAATATTTGAATGTGAATAAATAAACAAACAAATAAGAAAGAAGAGAAAATGAGAAAGAGCCTCGAGTATATTGACGGGGTAAATTTCCTGAACAGAACACCAATGGCTCAGGCTGTAAGATCAACTATAAACAAATGGGATCTTCTAAAATTGAAAAGCTTCTGTAAGGCAAAAGACACTGTCAACAAGACAAAATGGCAACCAACAGATCTGGAAAATATCTTTATCAGCTCTACATCCCATAAAGGATATCCAATATCCAATATATACAAAAATGTGAGAAGTTAGACTCCAGAGAACCAAACAACCATATTTAAAATGGGGTATACCACTAGAAATAAATAGCTATATATTTACAGAATTAGTCAGGTACAATTAAAATACTATAAAATTTACTTGAGCTCCTGCTCCATCAGACACTGACAGATGCACCCACTTACCCCATTCTCTCAGTGCCTGCCCACTCTTTCTCCAATCATGCCTCCCCTTCTTTTTACCATATCATAGTGTCCCAGAGGATTACTACTGGACCAGAGGCCACAGCAGGCACCAAAACTCCATAAGAGCCACATGACATGGGACCCTTCTTACTTTCTTAAATCCCTTTCAAACTTCACTGTCTCCAACATCCCAGCCATCCTCATCTCCAGGTCCCAACCAGGAATTCAAGAAGAGACCTCTCTGCTTGAATAGAGGACACCTTACTCACCAGAAGTCTAGCCCCAAAATATGGATAGAGTACCTTTGCTCAACTTCAGGTCACTCCACACAAAAGAGAGGAAACAGAAACCAAGAAGAAAATAGAGCCCATTCAACACAGACAAACTTAGAAATCAACATTTATACTTATAATCATCCTAAACTTAGAAAGCAAGAAGAAAATGTAAGCACAAAATCAATAACAGCCAAGGCAATATGCCACCACCACAATGCAGCTATTGTACAGCACACTCTGAATATTCCAAGACAGTTGAAAAACAAAAAAACAAAAAAAACAAAAAAAAATTGCCTTAAAACCAAAGAGAAAAAAGGTCATTAATAAAATAAAAAAAAGAAAGAAATCTCTCACTCATGGCAGCAAACACCAGGGATAACCAGATGGCAAGAGGCAAGTTCAAGATCATAAGTAACAGAAGCCAATATATGTGGGCATCATCAGATCCAAGTTCTCCCATCACAGCAAGCTCTGAATACACCAACACACCTGAAAATCAGGAAGCTGACCGAAAATCCTATCTCCTGAAGATATTAAGAAGAATGCGAATAACTCACTGAAAGAAATACAGGAAAACACAGGTAAACAGGTAGAAGCCTTTTAAGAGGAAACAAATAAATCCCTTAAAGAAATATAGAAAAATACAATCAAACAGGTGAAGTAATTGAACTAAGTAGTCCAAGACCTAACAGTGGAAGTAGAAACAATAAAGAGAACACAAATGGAGGCAAACCTGGAAACAAAAAAAACTAGAAAAGAGGTCAGGAATGACAGATGTAAGTATCACAAACAGAATACAAGAGATAGAAGAGTGAATCTCAAGTGTAGAAGATACCATAGAAAAGATTTACACAACCATCAAAGAAAATTCAAAACATAAAAAACTCCTGACCCAAAGCATCCAGAAAATCCAGGACACAATGAAAAGACCAAATATAAGAATAATTGAAATAGAGGAGAACAAAGATTCCCAGCTCATAGGACCTGAAAATATTTTCAACAAAATCATAGAAAAAAACTTCCCCAACCTAAAGAAAGAGATCACCATAAAGGTATAAGAAATCTATAGAACACCAAATAAATGGGACCAGAAAACAAAATCTTCTCATCGCATATTAATCAAAACACTAAATGAACAGAACAAAGAAAGAATATTAAAAGTTGCAAGGGAAAAGGGCCAGGTAACATACAAAGGTAGACCTATCAGGATTATACCAGACTTCTCAAAAGAGACTATGAAAGCCAGAAGGACCTAGTCAAAGGTCATGCAGACTCTTAAGAGAACACAGTCCCAGCCCAGGCTGCCATATCCAGCCAAATATAGATGGAGAAAACAAATATTTCAGGACAAAACCAAATTCAAAGAGTATCTATCTACCAATCCAGCCCTACAGAGAATCCTAGAAGAAAAACTCCAAGGAACGTGCCTACACAAAAGGAAAGACAAGACATTAAGCATCTCACAACAAACCCAAAAGGAGAAAATCACAAGCACATAAAGCCACCTACAAAAGCAAACATATCAGGGACCAACAGTGATCTATCTTTAATATCTCTCAATATAAATGAACTCAGCTCACCTATAAAAAAATAAGCTAACAGACAGGATACACAAACAAGATCCAGCATTTTACTGCATACAAAAAAACATACTTTAATAACAAAGTCAGACAATCATAGCTAAAGGATAGAAAAAGGTCTTCCAAGCAAACTGTTCCAGGAAACAAGCTGGAGTCACCATCCTAATATCTAATAAAATAGACTTTCAACCAAAAGTTATCAAGCGTGATGAGGAAGGACACTTCATATTTATCAAAGAGAAAATCCACCAAGAGAAAGTCTCAATTCTGAACACCTATGCCCCAAATACAAGGGCACACACATTCATAAAAGAAACTTCACTAAAGCTCAAAACACACATTGAACCCCACACAATAATAGTGGAAGACTTCAACATACCACTATCAGCAATGGACAGGTCATTGAAACAGAAACAAAACAGACACAGTGAGACTAATAGAGGTTATGAACTAAATGTATTTAACAGATATCTACAGATCATTTCATCCTAAAACAAAAGAATATACCTTCTCAGCACCTCGTAGTACCTTCTCCAAAACTGACCATATAATTGACCACAAAACAACCCTAAACAAACACAAGAAGATGGAAATATTCCCACACATCCTATCAGATCACCATGTCCTAAGGCTACTTTTCAATAACAGCAAAAACAACATAAAGTCCACATACACATGGAAACTGAACAACTCTCTACTCAATGATAAATCCATACGCCTATGAACACCTGATTTTTATAAGGAATCTAGAAATATACAATAAAAAAGAAAAGCATCTTCAACTACTGATCCTTGTCTAACTGAATGTCTGCAAATCAAAGAATGCCAATAGAACTATGTTTATTACACTGCACAAAACTCAAGTCTAAGTGGATCAGAGACCTCAACAGTACACTAGACACAAAGAACCTAATAGACTAGAAGTGAGGAATATACTTGAACTAATTGGCACAGGAGATAATTTCCTGAAAGGAACATCAATAGCACAGACACTAAGATCAACAATTAATAAGTGGAATCTTGTGGAACTAAAAAGCTTTTGTAAGGCAAAAGACATCATCATCAATAGGACAAAATGGCAGGCTACAGAATAGAAAATATTTTTCTCAACTCCTCATCTGATAGAGGGCTAATATGGAAAATATAAAAAGATCTCAAGAAACTAGGCATCAAAAAAACCAACAATCCAATCAAACAGTAGGTACAGAGCTAAACAGAATTCTCAATATAGCAATCGCAAATTGCTAAAAAATACTTCAACATTCTTACCCATCAAGAAAGTACAAACCAGATGACTTTGAGGTTCCATTTTTGTGCAGTAATTTCTTATCTTTAAAATACAGCTTCTGAGAGCTCCAGTTCATTTACTTACTAGGGAAGAGCTGCTAATGTCTAGTAAAGGCATATTAGTATCTCACTGTAGTTTAACTTGCATTGCCTAGTGATTATGTGTAATAAGAGAATCAATATGACTATGTCTTAAGGAATCCCTTCTTAAAGTCTGCACTTAGCCTTCATTAACTCAAGAAGCTTAGTTTGTAACTTTTCCTAGAGGAATTTGTGTTCCTACAGCAGTTCTACTCTTGTTAAGCAGATATGTGCTCTGAATCTCTCTTGATGTAGTGATATTTCCAGACTTTAAGTTTCTGTGGATGGAAAGAGAATATTAATTGTTGTCCACTACTGACTGGTGACTTGTGAAGGACTAGATGCTCACATTAACTATGAATCCACTCCTCGATGGTCTTCACTCTCTCAATACTATGATTACCTGAACAATTAGTAATATAAAGATCACCCTAGTCAGCATACAACACAAGCATGGCAAATTCCACATGGACCCACCCTTAAATTAAGAACTACATGTGGTCATAACCTGCTAGGACAGAGAGAATCTGTTTTCTCCAAATAGTACGTCCAACTTCAAGTGGTCAGACCTGGGCACATTTATATATGACCAAAGGTAAATGGACTCACTAAGTTATCCTACATGTATCTATGTGCATATACACAATAGTTGAAAAGCAGATTACAAATCTGAAAGGGTGAAATGAGGAATCTGAGAGAGAGAAGAAAAATGGGAATGACATAGAGGCTGTGTTCATATTAAGTTTTCAAAAGTAAAAGTATTCATTAAAACCTCAAAATATAATGATATACAACTTAAATATAATAATTTATGATATTTCATAGGGAGATTCACATTCATGAGAAAATGAATTCTAATATATGGCTCTCAGTGTTATGAAGTATTTTAGATAATTTTTGTAAACCTAGTATAAAATATTTTAATATATTTTGCCTATAGATAATCATCTCAAATGTGAGAGACTTCACTGCAAATTTTCTTTTTTATCTCCTTCCAGACCTTGGATTAAGCTTTATGTAGCATAAATTATAAAGCTCACTGTAACTTCTTGTGGTTTAGATAGGCTTTATAATTACTTATCCCAGGCACAGAACTTTATGACAAACTTGAATTAAACAGAAGTGGTTTTGTTACTTTCTAAATTTAAAGCCAACGGAAGATTCTGTTTTTTACAAGATCTAGTGACAGCCACAGAACACACAGATTTGTCATAATGAAATTGAGAAAAATGGATCTTTTAATGAGAAAACATTGTTGAAAGGAGCTTTTAAAAAGGTCTGCCTACAGAAATTCATGTACAGTAATGTCGCCTCCTGAACCGACCAGCAGACAGAAGACAACGGACACGGGATCTCCTTCCCAACACAGTTTATTCAGGAACCTTGAATTACCACAAAAGCCCCCCGAACTCTAGCTCCCAGCCCTTAAATCTCTGTCCTCTCCAATTAGAACCTGCCACGAAGTCATTCTCAGTTGGTGCTGAGCATATACATCACATGGCCGGATCTTACATAACGATGAACAAGCAAAATGCATGTGCAGTAAAGCCTAGCCTACGTGCCACCCAGGCTTCCTGAAAAGGTGAGCCAACATGCCAGGGGCGTCTGGCACCCAGCCAGGCGCCATCTTGAGTTCTGCTCCCCACACAGTAAACCACTCAAAACAAATAGGAAAATAGGGAGAATTATAAGGAAATACACCCTTCTCCCTCCTCAAACCCCATGCACACATGCACACATGCACATGGAAAATTTGAAGTTAGATATATACATCATATAAAAAATTAAGGAAAAAATAAGAAATCAGCATGAAATAGATACCAGTAAGGTATACATTTTTTTTAAAGGATTACTTCCAAGAAAACAGTGTCTTCCAGACTCAAGTGATACACATAGAAGTTCAGAGTCTGAACTGTGGCAGCACTCACAGTGAAAGCTGAGTTCTCAATGCTGAAAGGGGGAAGTGGTCATGGACTCCTGCCCCAAGAAGCTGTCTACAGTTAATACCTGCTTACAAGAGAAAATTAGTTTTCTTCAATAGGGTCTCCTATTTGAGAGTGGTTCATGAACTCGATGGTATGTTTGTACATTTTTTGTACATGTGTCTAGTACTGCTTTGTCTATTTTTGTCTGACTTTGTCGCTACCCACGTCCGACCCGTGGAATAAGGCAACGGCAACCGCGGTCTTCTTCAAGCGGCTTATTCAGCTATCCCTGTACAGCACGCTTCCTCTCTCTCCTTCTCTTCTCCCCTCCCCAGCTCCCGAAGCCCCTTATAGGCATTGCCTTGATCCTATCAGCTGCCACGAAGTCACTAATTGGCCACTCTCAATGACTCGAGGTGGGGTGATCGGGTAACCACACCTCTCAGCGCATACAACTCCATATATGGAGTTGTCTTTTCTCTCAAGCAATGCCTATGTCAAGTGCCACCTTGTAATGGTGAGAACGGAGCCACTTCCCACATGACTTGACTTTTACCTGTATATTTTTAGTGTGTGTGTGTGTGTGTGTGTGTGTGTGTGTACCTGTATATGTTTAGTGTGTGTGTGTGTGAGAGAGAGAGAGAGAGAGAGAGAGAGAGAGAGAGAGAGAGAGAGAATTTCCTATGATGGTTTGTTTTTTTTTTCTTGTTCCTGTGTTTGCCTGTTTGCTTTCTAAGAAAGGGAAAAATTTGTCATGTTGTTGTATGGGTGGGGAAGTGGAAAAGATCCGGGAGAAGTTGGGGAGGGGAAATGATTATAATATATGGAAATTTTTTAATAAAATAAAACGATGTATTTTAAATGGTAATTAAAATTTTAATTAAAAACACAAAAATGACAGATATTTATTCATTTTTTAAAATAACACTAGAAATAAATAAATAAAACATAAAGTACTGAAATATTTTTCAAATGAACAGTTTTGGAGATGCTTCTTTTTATAAAACAATTTAGCAATTGGAGCTGGAGTGATGGCTCCAACACTTAAGAACACTGACTGCTTTTTCAAGGATCTGAACTGGTTTCCAGCACTCCATGTTATTTTAAAACCATTTGTAACTCTCGTTCTTAAGGATACAATGCCTCCTCTGGCCACTGTGGGCTTTAGTATATATAAGTATGAGCACGTAAAACACTCATATACATAAAATAAGAATAAACATATCTTTTTTGGAGAAGAAAGAGTTTATTTCATCTTATACCTTACAGTACATTACGAATGGTAGTCAGGACAGAAAATCAAACATGAACTTGGAGGCAGGAACTGAAGAAGATGTCATGAAGGAATAGAATTACTATCTTGTGCAGAGTGATTTCTTACTCCCACTGTTCAGGATGGCACCTGCAATAGTAAATCACCGGTCAAGAAAATACTCAATGATCTTTTGCCTACTGGACAATCTGATGAAGACATTTTCTCAAATGAAGTTTCCTTCTTCTGTTTGACTACTGCTAGATTATATTTGGTTTTAAAAAATGAAAGAAAGAAAGAAAGAAAGAAAGAAAGAAAGAAAGAAAGAAAGAGAAAGAAAGAAAGAAAGAAGAAAGAAAGAAAGAAAGAGAAAGAAAGAAAGAAAGAAGAAAGAAAGAAAGAAAGAAGAAAGAAAGAAAGAAAGAAGAAAGAAAGAAAGAAAGAAAGAAAGAAAGAAAGAAAGAAAGAAAGAAGAAAAAGAGGGGAAGGAAGGAAGGAAGGAAGGAAGGAAGGAAGGAAGGAAGGAAGGAAGGAAGGAAGGAAGGAAGGAAGATTTTCTCAAAGAAACAACTCCTGGTTTTCTTGATTCTTTGTATAGTTCTATTTGTTTCTACTAAATTGATTTCAACCCTGAGTTTGATAATTTCCTGCCATCTACTCCTCTTGGGTGTATTTGCTTCTTTTTGTTCTAGAAATATCAGGTGTGCTGTTGAGCTGCTAGTATACTCTCTCCGGTTTCTTTTTGGAGGGACTCATACCTATGAGTTTTCCTCTTAGCACTGTTTTTATTGTGTCCCATAAATTTGTGTATGTTCTATTTTCATTTTCATTAAATTCTAAAAAGTCTTTAATTTCTTTATTTATTTCTTCCTTGACCAAGTTATCATTGAGTAGAGAGTTTTTCAGCTTCCAGGTGTATGTGGGCTTTCTGTTGTTTTGTTGTTAGCCATAGTATGTGGTGATCTGATTGGATGCATGGGATTATTCCAATCTTCCTGCATCTGTTGAGGCCTGTTTTGTGACAGATTATATTGTCAATTTTGGAGAAGTTACCATGAGGTGCTGAGAAAAGGAATATTCTTTTGTTTTAGAATGAAATGTTCAATAGATACCTGTTAATTCCATTTGATCCATAACTTCTGTTAGTTTCACTGTCTCTGTTTAGTTTCTGTTTCCATGATCTTTCCATTGGTGATAGTGGTGTGTTAAAGTCTCCCACTATTATTCTGTATGTGCAATGTGTGCTTTGAGTTTAGTAAAGTTTCTTTTACAAATGTGGGTGCCCTTGTATTTGAAGCATAGATTTCAGAATTAAAAGTTAATCTTGGTAGATTTTCCCTTTGATGAGTATGAAGTGCCCTTTCTTTTTTTTTTTTTTTTTTTTTTTTTTTTTTTTTTTTTTTTTTTTTTTGATAACATTTGGTTCAAAGTCAACTTTATTCAATATTAGAATGGCTACTCCAGCTTTCTTCTTGGTACCTTCTGCTTAGAATTTTTTTTTTTCTGCTTTTTACTGTGAGGTAGTATCTGTCTTTGTCACTGAAGTGTGATTCCTATATGGAGCAAAATGATAGGTCCTGTTTACGTATCCAGCCTGTTAGTCTTCGTCTTTTTATTGGGAAATTGAGTCCATTGATGTTAAGAGATATTAAGGAATAGTGATTGTTTCTTTCTATTATTTTTGTTGTTAGAGGTGGAATTATGTTTGTTTGACTATCTTTTGGGTTTGTTGAAAGAAGATTACTTTCTTGCTTTTTCTAGGGTGTAGTTTTGCTCCTTATGTTGGAATTTTCCATCTATAATCCTTTGTAGGCCTGGATTTGTGGAAATATATTATGTAAATTTGGTTTTGTCATGGAATATCTTGATTCTTCCATCTATGGTAATTGGGAATTTTGCTGGGTATAGTAGCCTGGGCTGAAATTTGTGTCCTCTTAGAGTCTGTATAATATCTGCCCAGGATCTTCTGGCTTTTATAGTCTCTGGTGAGAAGCCTGGTATAATTCTGATAGGTCTGCCTTTATATGTTACTTGACCTTTTTCTTTTACTGCTTTTGATATGCTTTCTTTGTTTTGTGCATTTGATGTTTTGACTATTATGGGAGGAATTTCTTTTCTGGTCTAATCAAATTGGAGTTCTTTAGTCGTCTTGTATGTTTATGGGCATCTCTCTCTTTAGGTTAGGAAAGTTTTCTTCTATAATTTGGTTGAAGATATTTACTGGCCCTTTAAGTTAGGAATCTTCACTCTCTTTGTATCTATTATCCTTAGATTTGGTCTTCTCATTGTGTGCTGGATTTCCTGGATGTTTGGGTTAGGGGCTTTTTGCATTTTGCATTTTCTTTGACTGTTTTGTCAATGTTTTCTATGGTATCCTCTGTGACCTGAGATTCTCTCTTCTATCTCTTGTATTCTGTTGGTGATGCCTGCATCTGTAACTCCTGACCTCTTTCCTATGTTTTCTATCTTCAAGGTAGTCTCCCTTTGTGATTCCTTTATTGTTTCTATTTCTATTTTTAGATCCTGGATTGTTTTGTTCAATTCCTTCATCTGTTTGGTTGTATTTTTCTGTAATTCTTTAAGGGATTTTTCTATTTCCTCTTTAAGTGCTTCTACATGTTTACCTATGTTCTCCTGCATTTTCTTTAAGGGAGTTACTTATGTCCTTTTTCAAGTCTTCTATCATCATCATGAGAAGTGATTTTAAATCAGAGTCTTACTTTCTGGTGTAATGCATGACTTGCTGTTGTAGGAGAACTGGGTTCTGATGATGCCGAGTAGCCTTGGTTTCTGTTGCTTATGTTCTTGACCTTGCCTCTTGCCATCTGGTTATCTGTGGTGTTAGTTGGTCTTGCTGTCTCTGACTGTGGCTTGTCTTTCCTCCAAGCCTGTGTGTCAGTACTCCTGGGAGACCAGTTCTCTCCGAGATGAATTTGGGTATGGAGTGCTGTGATACAGGGTCAGTTCCAGGGTGCAGATAGAAACCAGAAGGATCCTGTCCCAGGCTGTTCTTCAGTTCCTGTGTCCTGAGGTCTCCAGGCAGGCCCTCAGAGCAGAAGTTTTGGTGTTAACCTGTGCTCACAGGTGTGCCAGCACTACTGGGAGACCAGCTCTCTCTGGGTGGTATTTGGTTATGAAGTGCTGTGGCACAGGATAAAAAACTTGATGTATTTAAAAATATAATATCAGTATTTTTAAGTGAATATAGTATAAAGTCAGCAAAAAATTCTTGGATGTGATTATGGTATAGGGTTTTAAGCTAGTACATTTCAAAGTACCAGTAATAGACACCTAATATGGAGCCATTTAATCATCTTTCATGATTATTCTCTATTATATTCTCAGTTCCCATGGCTGGAAACTGCATGAGTAAATTTACTCTATGCCCAATTTTTTTTTTATTGATTACATTTCATTTCAGTAACTGCATTTTCCCACAGGATTCTTTTCCCTCTGTTCTGTGTAATCTAGTTGAATATTTCTGGTATTGTTTTAAACGAAGCCAGCCTTTTATTTAGACCTTTGAACAGTCTTTAAACACCTTCCATATTTTTAGGTTGTGTTATATTCATTTCATCTGAATTAATTTTAACTTCTGATTGTTGACTGAAAATCCTGCCTTGTTGAAAAAAAAAAAATTTCTTTTTTGGGAACATCTTCATTTCAACCTGAGTTTGGAGTGGTAATACTTGGCTGTTATTATTCTTTATTAGCACATTATGTGATTTCTCTTTTCATCTTTTTCCTCTCCCTTCCACAAAAGTAATTCCCATTTTAACTACCTATACTTTTAAGCTACTATCTAGAAGCAGGAAGAAGAGTAGAATTTTCAGGGTATCTATCATATGACAATATTGAGCCAGTAAATACATTTTCTTTGATTCTCATATCTAGTCCTTTTCTTCCATTGCCTCAGCTGTGGCAACATTAGCCATGGACACAATTCAAATCATACCTTTGAGCCTTGTTCTTTGTGTATCTGATGGCAGCAAAATCCCATTCTAGCCTCTATCTTTAAACAATGAGCACAAGCCCTACATTTCAAGTGGAGTCTGTCAGATATCTCTTATTCCTTAGGAGATCAAATCTCAACCAATTAAAAAACAGAAGATTATTGAGAAAAATCATAGATAAATCTAATCTTTCAAACTCCATATATATGATTTTTCTTGGAGATGAAATGGCTAGAAATAAGTCTGTGCTTGTTAAGAACATAACTTCATGCCTTCCAAATCATCCTCTTTTGCATAACCCACACCTGCTGAGGGGGACTTAAACTTCATGATTCAAATCACACAATGTTCTTTTCCTGTGAACAACACAGAGCCACATTAAATGCCTGGAACATTTATATGTGCACATTATCTGCAGATGGAGATTTGTTCAAGCATAAGAAGCACAGCTTTCATTCCCTAGCTATTGTAAACCTTACTCGTATTCTTGTCTTTAAGTGTGTTTGCAATATATGTTCTGATGTTCCACAGTTATTACATGTTGATGCTTGAGTAGATAGACTTCTGTCTCCCATGTCTTGCCTTTATTCATTCATAAATTCATCCATTTTAATCTTCAAAGTAATCATTCTTTAAAATATGACTGATGATATTCAAGAAAACATTGCAAGAGGCTCACATTCACTGAGCGTTATGGAGCAAAAAAGTGATAGTATCTCTTTGTGTGAGGATGCATGTGATTACGTGTATGTAATTTCCTCTCTCTGTCTCTGTCTCTCTCTGTGTATGTCTCTTTGTCTCTGTGTGTGTGTGTGTGCATGTGTGTATGTGTGTGTATTTGTTTAGCTTTATAGAAAAATATGTGATTTTTTTCAATGATGGTTTCCATTACATGCATGATGTCTTAAAATGTGAATCTAAAAAACATTCCCCAATTTGACATAATTCACAAGATCAAGCTAAAGACACAACCACAGGGAAGAATAATAATTTACAACTGCTTGAAATGAACTGGGCAATAAGTCTCAAGGCTGGAAAGTTATCTATGTCTGACTTTGGTTCTCGTCAATAAATAAATAGAATATTGTAGAGTGAAAAATTATAAAGGCCATTTTATGAAATATGTGTAGATTTTTCGCCTTAGACCTGAGCAGGAAAAGTACAGATTCCAGAACTCGGAACTGAAAATAAGATTTCAGGCCTTCACATTCCGGTGAAGGACATTGCCCCTGAATCAGAGGACACTTGCTGGATTACATTCCTCAAGCCTCAGGCAGCGGGGCCCACCTGTGTGTGTATGGGTGGAAAAGGCCCAAAGCAGGAAGACACATTCCTGACCATAAAAAATACAAGCCATCTAGGTGGGGTTGTGACTGGAGGAAGTGAGAAATATTTTGTAATGACGGTATAGGGGACAGTGACTAGGTAAGACTACATTTTTGAGAAAAATGATTGTACTGAGTAATTTCCATGGCTATTAACCTTTCAGGGTGGGTTTCTCTGGAATGTTTCCCTATTCTTATGTTATGTATCCTTGGCAACCCCTCACCCCCTCCCCACTCCCCTGGTTTGTGGTTTTTTTCCCTTTAAAACCCTCCACGGACTGGATGTTGGGGTCGAACCTTACTCCTGCATGAGTACGTGGTCACCAGCTCTTTCCCTAATAAACCTCTGCTGATTGCATCCAGGTATGATTTCTTGTGATTTTTGGGTGGTCGTGATTTCCTGAGACTTGAGGAAGAGTCTCCCGAGTATGGGGGTCTTCAATATGACCGCTGTCATTCTTCTATAACCAGCAGCAATGGTACTACTAAGCTATACTTTTCTCTGATCTTCACATAAGTTAAATAAATTAACCTTATATGTGAACTTCCATAGCTGTAAATATACCTACTTTAGGCTACTAATGATAGTATAAAAACATTATTTCTTAAAATAATCTGATACATCAAGGATTATCTCATATAAGATTGTCAGAAAACAGGTCATGGAACCTATCCTGACTCTTCTTGAAACATGTAGAGTCACCAACATGCTACTAGTGTTGATAATTACTTCGATTATACACATTATATTAAAATTTTGACTCTCCTTACAAAATACATTATTTTCTATCAATAAATAATCTCTGATATGTCATGTGTCATGTTATTAAAGATGGTTTTATATAAGATATACATATTAAAATATATAACTATACATAAAAACATGTACATATCCCAAAGACAAAAGGTTGTTTTTATGCTTTGTTGCATCCCTGTGTCCATGATACTCTTTACATAAACCATGTGCTCAATCGATATTAATAGAATTGAAGGCTTCTTTCAATCTGGGCCTAAGCACTGAGCAGATCCAGAGCAGCAGCTCTGCCCCCAATCTCACAGAAGCCAGAGGAAGCAGGCCTCCCAAGAGCTCTAACCCAGGCAGTATCTTAGGTAAAAAGACAGCAACACCCGCCCCAAACAGAAAGTAACCTGGACCCACTAAGATCCAAGAAGTCACCCCTGGCCCAGAGAACTGGTTCCTTCCAGTCTGGGCCCTAGCTCTGAGCAGAACCTGGGCTGCAGCTCTGCCCCCAATTTCACAGAACCCAAAGGAAGCGGGCCTCCCAGGAGCTCTAACCAAGGCAGTATCTTAGGTAAGAAGACAGAAGCACCCGACCCAAATAGGAAGTAACTGGGACCCACTAGGACAAAGAAAGTCACTCCTGGCTTGGAGCACTGGTTTTTTCCTGTCTGCCCCTGAGCAGATCTTGGGCTCCAGCTCTAACCCCAGTAGTAACACCCACCCCACACAGTTCTGATACAACCAAAATAATAGGAGAGACAAGCTCCAGTTAGAGACATGGCAGGTAGCACTAAAAAGATCCAAATGGTGAAAGGCAAGCACAAGAACATAAGCATCAGCAACCCAGGGTACTTGGCATCATTAGAAACTAGTTCTCCCAAACAAGAAAGTCCTGAATTCCCCATATCACTAGGAAAGCAAGATTCAGATTTAAAATCACTTCTAATAATGATGATAGAGGACTTTAAGAAGGACATAAATAACACCCTCAAAGAATTTGAGGAAAACATAAGGAAACAGGTAGAAGTCCTTAAAGAAAAAACACAAAAATCTCTTAAAGAATTACAAGAGAACACAATCAAACAGGTGAAGGAATTGAACAAAACCATCCAGAACATAAAAATGGAAGTAAAACAATCAAGAAATCACAAAGGGAACCCTGGAGATAGAAAACCTAGGAAAGAAATCAGGAGTCATAGACGCAAGCATCACCAACAGAATACAAGAGATAGAAAAGAGAATCTCAGGAATCTCAGGTGTAGAAGATACCATAGAAAATACTGACACAACTGTCAAAGAAAACGCAAAATGCAAAAAATTCTTAACATAAAACATCCAGAAAATCCAGGACACAATGAGAAGACAAAACCTAAAGATAATAGGTATAGATGAGAGTGAAGATTCCCAACTTAAAAGACCAATAAATGTCTTCAACAAAATTATAGAAGAAAATTTCCCTAACCTAAAGAACGAGATGCTCATAATCATATAAGAAGCCTACAGAATGCCAAATAGACTAGACCAGAAAAGAAATACCCCCCATCACATAATAATCAAAACACCAAATGCACAAAACAAAGAAAAAATATTAAATGCAGCAAGGGAAATTGAATGCTGATTTTATATGGTGAAAGTCAGTACTTTCCATTTAAGATTGAAGAATGGCTTACACCTGTCATTTTGTTTCTTATTGCTCAATTATACAGATTTGGAAAGTAATCAAGCAACACTTCAGAATGAACACTGGTTTCCTCATGTGAAAGCAAGTTTCATTTCATTTCATACAATGATGTGTCTGGGAGGTTGCTGGGCTTTATGGATGCCAGTTTAGCTCCAGGTTTAGCAACAAATACTGTGCTAAGGAAATAAAGGAGACAATGACAAAACAAGACATGAGGCAATCTCCTCTGACCTTCTTATGCATGTCACCACTCTTCAGGTGGAGGGTCCTAGAAGAAATGATCCAATAAATGATGTGTACTAAAGTCTCACACAATACCCAACATTATTCAGAGCCTCAAACAATTTATTTTCTGAGAGTTAAGAAAAGTCACATGAGTGAAGTTCTGATGACATCAGGCTATATACAAACACAAGGAAAAGGTACTCATGGCAAAAATATGTTAATCCACACAGGCATATAAAGATAGTTTAAAGATTTAATTTACTAATAACAGTAAGTAATAATGAGTGATCTGAAGTAAAAAAAAAAAAAAAAAAAAAAAAAAAAAAAAAAAAAAAAAAAAAAAACCTCCTATTCCCTACACTTGTGAGGAACACAAAAACATTCCCAAACCAAATCCATGGTTTGAACAAACTAAGGTCACAAGACTTATTTTCTTGGTGTATTCTCACAAACACTCAGAATTCTCTTCACATGACTCTATTCCTGGACAATGTTCTCTTTGTCTCTCTGTCTTTGTCTCTGTCTCTCCATCTCTCTCTTTCTCTCTCTCTTTCTTACACACACACACACACACATGCATTCATACACACACATGCACAGACACAATGAATTCATACACATACAAAGCCATATACATATACACAAACAGTAATCTCCACAAATTCTACTTGAGATCCTATTATTACAAAACATTCCCAAATTTCCCAAACAGAAAGAAGCAAATTCAACTAAACAAGATAACAAATGTGTAGTCACAAATTACAAATGACAAGAGTTGCATGTATGAATATATAACTTGGATATTTTATCACCTTCATAAAATCAACCTCATCAAAGAAGTAAATTATGAAATATCAAAATCATATGCTATCAACTAAACAGTTAAAACTGTGAGCTCTAACTAACAGAAATTAACAATAGTTTAAGCAAAAGAATAAAAGAATTACAAGAGTAGGAAAACATATCTGTGAGGAAAAGAAACATGTTTCGAAATGGTCAGAACCCACATGATGCAGTCAGAATGAATGCATTCCTACAAAGAGGAAAGCTTCAGGGTGAAAGCACCCAACTGGCCAGTACTTGTCAATCATCTGCTTTGTTGCTAAGAAGGTCAATGCCTGGGGCAGTGGTGGTGGCGCATGCCTTTAATCCCAGCACTTGGGAGGCAGAGGCAGGCAGATTTCTGAGTTTGAGGCCAGCCTGGTCTACAGAGTGAGTTCCAGGACAGCCAGGGCTACACAGAGAAACCCTGTCTCGAAAAAACAAAGAAGGTCAATGCCTATGTTTAATATTTTCACATAATTTTACTAAATGAGGAAAAGATTATTTTCCAAAAATAAATTAGGGTAATTTCATTTAAGATACATGACTACTTAACAACAACAACAATATCATCTGGAACAGAACAGTGTAAGCTTTCTGTACATATATGCAATCATAGCTATCACAGGCAGTTCTGTTGATGAGTCAACATGCAGGTTTATTTAACATTCACTTAACAGATTTGGGACATTCTGTGATTTTCTTATGGTGCATCTACTATCTAACTAATAACTAAAGATAATTAATGGTGTTGACATTTACACTCTCAATTCCACATCATGCTAGTGGACATTTATAGCCATGCAGAATATTTACATGAACAGTGATACCCCTGCGCTGTCTTGTTATGTTTGTCAAAGACCTACTATCTCTGTTGTTATGTTAGTGTGATTTTCTAATTGAACTTGGTAGGGAAAATTAATCAGAATGCATGAGAATTTTAAAGGATTTAATAAACTCACTTTTAACACGATTCATTCACCAAAAAAGACTTCAATGACTTTGTGAGGTTTATACTCTATCAGAATGTTCACATTAATATTTGGCTTTAGTGACAAAAAGATGAATGAATATTAATGTTACTATATTTAAGATGCAAAAATTTTACCTTGTTGAACAAGAGCACAGTACTAATGCTGGCTCCTTATACCCCAAGTTTTTGAGTATGCCTCTTTTCTTTAACTAATAATTAAATGATTTTACATTTGTAATTCTTAACATGATGCACACATTAGACAGAGCTTGGTTTTCTGAAAAAAAAGAGAATGAGATTTGAAGAAAGGAATAAGAGGCAAAAGAAAGGAATTAGAGGCAAAAGAAAAAACAATTGTTGAAGAAGAATATTGTTGAAGAAGAAGTGGCCAATGGTTGTAAACATAGTATTTCCTAGATTTCACTGGCAACGATATCTTTATACTTACAAGTCACAGATTCCTACATGTTCTAATAAACCTCAAATGTGGATGGATATACAGACTAGTATAATTAGATTCATCCACCTTTTGAGACACAAATCACTGGTACCCATTAAGAGATGAAAACACTATACTCAGCTCATTTCCAGCCTCTCTCTGGGGCATTCCATTACTTCACAATCTTGCCTGCACAGTACATGTAGAAAGTTGTGCACTCCCTCCTTCTATGAAACCTCCTCTTTCTTTGGACATCAAATTGTTCCTGAAGAGGTGTCATATCAAAAGTAATATTTACTACTTTGTATCAGGACTTTTTTGGGAAGTATAATGCAATGCTCTAATTAGAGTCAAGAATGATTTAGTAAAAGAACTTATCACACATGTGTAAATATGTCTCCAACCATGTCACTGGATGACCAGAGAGCACTTATGGTGCAGATTTTATCCAGACCACTTAATCACAAATTAGATAGATTAGGTATGGGAAGTCGATAATGTTATTTTCCTACATGATAATAGTTAAGAACTACAGTTGCAGAAAACCACAAGAGTCATTGTAGTGACTAAATTGAATACCCATCAAGTTCTACATGCCTAATTCATATCACATCATCTTTCCTGGAACTTCCATACATTGTTAGCTTCATAGTCTACCTGTGATACCTGAGTATCACAACAATAACCAGACAGCACGATAACACTAAGGGTACAGTAGTGACACTCATACTTTGGTGACAACCAACAGCTCTCAAATTGAATGGAAAGACCATTTAACAATAGGAAAATCACACCTGGTATTGAAACCAAGTCAATTATCAAAGTATGGAGCTTCTAACTACATTCTAAGTATTCAAGCTTATACTTATAGATAAATATAGTTCTTACTCCTTTTTAAGGAAATTTCATTTTGAAACAGAGACCATTATAGAAAACAACAAATAATCAAAATGCAGAGTTGTGGAGTCTGGCTTCAGCCAACATGTCTACAACACTACTCTTCCATCATCATATTCTTGCACACACACACATACACACACACACACTATTTCCCAAAAAAGAGCTGAGGTAGTGTGTTGTTGTTATGGCCAGATAAGTTCAAGAACAAATAGATGCAGAGAATAAAAACTATCAGAGAAAAAACTGTATCTCTCTAAAGGGAGATCTCCAAATAAGCACATCTTTCACAACCTTTTATTACCTTTCCCTGGATGCAAAACCACTTTTTCTAAATCCTTAATCATCTCTCTTGGAACTATTCCAAAGGAAAACTTTTGTCAGAAGAACTTAAACATTCAAATAGCTCCTTTGGTAACAGATATTTTACTTACCAACTCTTAATTCTCCATATCTAATGTTAAAACTTACTTGGGCCATTAGTCTTCTAATGTTTTTGTCCTGAGAAGACCGTAACTTGATTTTAAAGTAATGTTTTCAAATGTAAGTCATTGTATAAATAGATGAGAAAATTTTTTCTTTATTTTGTGTCTCAAACAACCAAAAATGAAAGAAAATTCATATGAAAAATATTTTATATTTTTATAGTCATAAAATTTATTATATTGAATCAAAAAAGTGGCATCTGTAGTCTAGACCTTCAAATAACTGGAAATAAGAACATGGAACCCTAAGAAACACATGACATTTATCACATAATGCTCTGTTTCCTGAAATTTAGGTCTTATCATTATGATTTTATATATATCAAATAGTCCACAGGTCCTGTTAATTTCATCTCCTAAATATTTCTCCAAACTCTATAGCCTTGTCAATATTATACATATATGCCTTGACTGAAGTTTGTAGTTATTATCTATCATTTAAGCTTTAACAAAATCCTGACTAAAGCAAGCCAGCGGTGGCACAGTGGCTTAGGTGCCAGCCTGCAGAGGGTGAGCCCGTGCCCTTTGCTCTCTCTCTCTCTCTCTCTCTCTCTCTCTCCCCCCCCCCGTTCGAATCCCACTTTCCCTGTGTGACTCTGCCCAAGTCTCAAGGGGAAAAAAAAAATCCTAACTAAACCTTCACTATAGTCCTTCCTCCTCAGTTTCACATCTGCAAAGTAACCTTTTTCACATTCAAACATGATATGCAGCTTTCCATCTTAAAACCCCTTATTGGCTCTCATTATTTTTATGCTGAAGTCTAAAGTCACGTATAAATAAAAAAAAAGTTTTCAATTCTTGTTATACCTATTCTGCATCCTTCTTGCCCTAGCCTGCATTACATAATTTTATCCTACAAACATAGCATAAATTCCATACTATCTGTGCTGCTCTTTTGTATAGACCACCCTTCTACCTGCCTTATATTGGCCTATTTCATACATTGTCAGTCAAATCTGACTCTACTGCATCCCCAAATAATTTTGTTAGTTACATCATCCTAAAGGTTCCTCTTTATATTCCTCTAGCTGTGTGCATGACTCTGTCTTTGCCTTTAACCCAAACTATTTTTCCAGCAAACTAAGAAATCATGGTATTACACAGTACAGTGGTTTTAAATGTCATATTTACTTCAGGTCTATATGGTCACAATATAGGAAGCAACACAGATAGAACATTTGTCCCATCTTAGTACTAACCAGACTCAATCTAACTTAGCTTATGAGATCAGGTACATTCAGGGTAGTACGGCCACAGTTGGTCCCTTTCTCATGAACTATAAAGTTCTCTGCTGCTGCCCAATCATTGCCCATTGTGTGTAGGAAAGTCTATTTGTTAGTAAAATAATAAAATATGTGTGGTCCCATTCCATTATCATATTGTAAGGAGTTAATACAAAAATTTATTTCTTTTTACAATTGAATGGAATGGATAATGTTGACTACAATCTTTGATACAAGTATAAGGGAAAAGCCACAATGAAAATGAAATCAAATAAATCAATACATACAATCCATATCAAGAAGCCCCGGGTACCAAAATAAGAGTTAAGCCACTTTAGTTTGTATTGTCATCTCTTTTTTGTCTTTTGCTACTGAGGTAGGGAAATAAAAGTCACAAGTTTCTTAGCCTTAGTGGCTATCCCTATAAAGAACACTTCTCCTTGACAACTTTCATGAAAGAGCAAGTACCAATGGTATAAAAAATAGTGAGTCCACATCCGAGACAAAAGCAGCAGAAACTTTAGACCACACAAATACACTGGGCATCCATTGTAAATATTGATGTATTTAGAGGGATTACCTAGAATAACTTGTTATAAATAGTGAAACAATCCAAGGAAAGTTTAGAAAAGCTTTTAAAAAGTTCAAATAGTGGGAGAAATTCTTTTAAAAGAAAAGATATATATATATATATATATATATATATATATATATATATATATATACTTTCTACTACAACTCAAAAAGAGAGGCATTATTTTTGCCAAAGTGAGAAACTATTTCTTCCAAAGACAGGGAGCCGAAGTTGGTCTATTGTTCCTAAACAAGAGTTCACTCCGTCTTCAAAGATGTTTTCTGAAGAATGAACTTATCTGACAATCTTTTTTTCTCTATTAACCTGGCTAATCTGTTTGTTTTTCCTGGCTCTCATGCTGTATATGACATGACTCTAACCCTAAGAGAAATGGTTTTCATTATTTGACAATTAAGTTTATGAGAAAATTAAATTATAAATAAGATGTCGATTTAAAAGATTAGAAGCCTCATAGTCACAGGTATCGTCTCCATTTCTTGTGAGCATGTGATGCATTCTCTTGAATCTGCATCTTGGATCTTCAAACCATAGTCTGAGACTATCTGAGAAGAGATAGAAAACAGGAAGGATAGGGGGCTGGAGGGAGAGAACATACAAGTAGAAATAATTTTAAAAGGAGGGATTGAATTTAGGTGAATATTTGGGATACATCCATATATGATATCATGTTAATAGAGAAAAAATGAGTCATGAGAAAGATAACAGAAAACTGATAAACGGGACCTTTGGGAAGCAGTTGCATATGTAAGATAATTAAAATATCTAACAAGTAACAGAGAATCTAAATTATAAATACTAGAAATAAAGGAAATAATTTCAGGAAAAATGAAATTACATGTATGCAAACACACACACATACATACATACATACACACACGTGCATGCATGTGTGTACACACACATATTGTCATTCAGGAAGGCAAGTCGTTGAAGACAACTAGGAATCAGGGTGAAGACAGAAGGCAGAATGTTAACAAAGTAGGTAATGAACCAGACAATACTTATTCTCTTGGGAGATTGCAGGTCAAACACATGACACAATAGAATAACAATGTGAAGGTCTCACAGAAACTATGGAGAGATTGTTGAGAATGTATTAAGTTAAAGTCAAAAACATTTTTGTAGAAACTGTATGCTCATGTCACTATATTCCAATATAGCGACAAATTAAAGACACTTCAAGCTCTCTGCATGTGATTTCCAAATTGCTGTTGGCAGTTGGAATTGAAGCAATAACTAAATCTTTTCTAGGTTTAATCTCTCTGGTAAGGCATTATCTAAGACCATAAGAAAATTCTATTTTCTGTAGTACAACATCTGTTATATCTCAATAGGAGCGATTATTTTGTCTGTGGAGACATAGGAAGACAGATTACTCAAGAAGACATGAACTTGTGGATCCCCTGTAGGCAGAGAGCAAATATAGTTATATGGAACAATATCTGTCATGATGAATTTATTCTACTCAAAAGGTGAAGTCAGGGTAAAGATTGCAATTTCTATGTAAAAATATTTGCTTTCATGTGGGCAGTGAGTATATATAATGCCCAGGTCTAGTTGTCTCATAAGTAACTTGAATCAAATTAGATATGAGAATGTTTAGAAGAAACTAATCTACCATAAAAAGCAATTTAAAATGCTGAACTGCTGCTAGGTCACAAAAGACATTTTCCTTTGTAAGATACTATCAGTGGCCCTCAATTCCAGTGGGATTATATCCCAATAAGTACACACTGAAACAAAAATACCAGAAATAGGGAATATGTATCTGTGTATGTATGTATGTATGTATGTATGTATGTATGTATGTATGTATATGAGGGTACACATATGCATCCACATTTTTAAAGGCCAGAGGATAACATTTGGTGTTTTCCTCAAATTGTCATCTCACTGAACCTGAAGCTCATCGATTAACTAAGAGAGCTGGCCAGAGAAACCCGGGAATCATTTTGTATTCTCCTCCTCAGATGGGGTGGTTTGGAAAGAATGAGCCTGTAGGCCCATAGGCTGTGGTACTATTAGGAGTAGTGGCTTGGTTGGAGTAACTGTAGCACTATTGGAGGAAGCATGTCATCTTGCAGGCAGGCTGTCAGGTCTCATGTGTTCAAATTATTCCCTGTGTGGCTCTCAGTCTCCTTCTGCTCCCTGAAAAGTAAAGTGTAGAACTCTCAACTTTTCCAGCACTGTGTCTGTCTTTCTACTGCTGAGTTTCCCACCATGAAAATAATGAACTAGACCTCTGAACTATAAGCCAGTCCCAATTAAATATTTTCTTTTAGAAGAATAGCCATGGTCATGGTCTCTTCACAGCAATACAAGCCTAAGTAAGACATTAATTCTGAATTTACAAGCACAGGTTGTCTGCCACGTGGGGGTTTTTAACATGAGTCTTGGGGGGATTAAACTTCATCCTTGTGCTGACTAAGCCATCAAATACACCTACGCTGCCTATTACTATGCAATACAATAAACTATAGAATACGCTTGTGGTTGTGTGATGGAACAAGAACTACAGCTTGCTACTAGCACCCAGTTTCATAACCAAGCACCCTATCATGTATTGCTATCATTTGAAAGGATCAGAATTCAATTTGTAATCCTTGCTTTCATACTCTAATAAAGCTGAAAATCTTAAGTTGAAATTCAAATTAAATTAAATTTAAATTAGTATTAAATTTGAAATTTAAAAATTAAATTAAAATTGAAATTAAAACTAATTAAAATTTTGGCACTGTAATCAAAGAATTTATAATAACAACATCTTGATTAGCAGGACAAAGAAACATTATTATTTATGGATCTCACCCTGTTTAACCCAAAATAGAATCATATAACAAAAGTACTTCTAAATTTTCAGGGTTGAGGAAAGAAACTCAGGAGACTTAAGTGGTCTCTGAAGGTCATGTAACTAATAAATGACAAAGTAGGATTGCAACTTAAATCTTTCTTATTGTAGAAGTTAGTAGTTAGCTGCTACATACTCTACCTAAGGATAAGTCAAGTAGCATCCTCAGCTCCCATGATCATACCGACAGACACAGGTATACTTCATTCTTTGAAAGCCAGTCTTTCCCAGTGAAACAAGTATTACTGGTCAATTTTTATCCCCACAGGACATTTGTATCACTGTGCTCTGACATCTCTGCATGTGTCCCAGAAAGGCATATTGTGTAATTGAAATAACGATACAAGAGTATTCCAGGCTTGAGAGCACTAGCAGAGAAAGAAAATATGATTGTCAACCCTGAAAGCCCTGGGGAGGTTCCAGACCAACAAAGTGATCTCATGCAAATGATGACACATGAAACCTAAGAATACTCATAAAAGAATTAAATATATATGGGGATTTTCCAAATCAGAGGCCACAGAACCGCCTACACAGTTTATAAGAGTTATTTTTCCCTTACCAATACTTGGGCATCGAATAGAAGATAAGGTCTCAGTCCTGCCTTCTGTTGTTAAGTGCAAGGCATGTTGGGAAGACCTAAATTCAGACAAACATGAAGCACAGTCAATTAATATGGGCAGCATGGGTAGGTGGGTAGGATTATGGACCTGCTATCAGCTCTTAATAATAGGTTTTGCCCATGCTGAATGTGGTGGTTGGAATATGCTTGGCCCTGAGAGTGTCATTATTTGGAGTGGATTTGGCCTTGCTGGAGTAGGTATGGCCTTGTTGGAGGAAGTGTGTCACTTATGGGGATGGCCAAGGAGACACTCCTCCTAAACACATGGGAGCCAGTTTTCTCCTAGAGGCCTTCAGATGAAGATGTAGAACTCTCAGCACTTTAAGCTCCATGCATGCCTGAATGCTGACTTGTTTCCACCTTGATGATAATGGACTGAACCTCTGGACCTCTAAGCCAACCCCAATTAAATGTTGTCCTTTATAAATGTTGCCTTGGTCATGGTATATTTTCACAGCAATGAAACCCTAACTAAGACACTGAGCTGCTGCAAATCCCAAGACATTATTACAACAATTTGAAATATATACAAATCAAATCTTAGTTTGCCCAGATATGTTTGGATCTTCTTGCCATAATGAATCTTATATTACAACAGGTACTTTAGGTGAAACAAAAATAATATACCCCTCTTATTCATCACATTTAAGAATGAGTTCAAGACTTTGGAGAACATCTATTCCATCTTTCTGTGTTTTAAAGGTGGCATATAGTTTATTGGCCTCACTGTACTATGAAAATGAGAGCATCCTGGTTCAGGTAATCATCCCTTAGGTGCAAAAAACTTATCTTTTCACATCAGGCATATACATGCTTCCTTGATGCATAAAATAACTTACTGGATTTTCTCAACATCTCATCTGATCAAGTAATGGCAATGGAAAAATGTCATAGGCAACATGTGAACCAGGACTGTAATTTTTAAATGATCTATTAAACTAAATAATAGCATCAAACATACACACACATACATGTGCATGTGTGCATGTGTGTGTTATGTATATATGTGGTATGTATACGCAAGCAAATTACACATACATACAAAATGACAAATAAACTTAAAACGTGCCCCACATAGTTTATGAAGATGTTCTGCCCTAAACTACTTTCTCCTTAAGCATAGGGACTTTATAGCAAATTATTCTGACTCACTATCCCAAAAACATGGCCAAGTTCAAAAATCAGTAAAAATTAATTGCAATGATATAGTATGATGGAAACAGCACTGTACTTAGCAGTCTTCCTATCAAAAGTCTACAATCACAGTGTAAGAAAAATGTCAGACAGATACCAATGGAAGCAAGTCTCTGCACATTTGCAGCTAATAGTCCTTAAAACTGTCAAGATCATCAAAAACAAGGTACATTTTTCTATGTTCTAAATGTTGTTTAGTCCAACACTCACACTAGAGCCAATGAGATGGTTCAGCATGTAAAGAACTCGCCACCAACCTGAAAACTTGAGTTCTATCCCTGGGAGCCACGTGGTGGAAAGAGAGCACTGACTCCCACAAGTTGTTCCCTGATCTCACACATAAACATGGCACATGCACATCTGCTCTTACATACACATACACATTCTGGTGCATGGATTCACACACAGAGAAAATGCATTAAGTGAAATATATAAATAAGGCCATAGAGAAGCCCATTCTCCTCTCTTCTTGGACAAAGTATAAGGTGCCAAATTTGGGGCCAAATTCTCACTTTATCCTGAATCTGCCAGTTGCTTGCAAGCTTTTAGAACAATACAAATTAAATTATTGATGTTTACAAGTTCCCCAGTTTGGATCTAGAGTGTCTCCCAAAGAATCATGTGTTGAATTTTTCTCCAGCCAATAATGCTATTATTAGGAGGTTGTCTACTTGGGTTTTTTTTTTTTTTTTTTTTTTTTTTTTTTTTTTTTTTTTTTTTTTTTTGGTTTTTCGAGACAGGGTTTCTCTGTGTAGCCCTGGCTGTCCTGGAACTCACTCTGTAGACCAGGCTGGCCTCGAACTCAGAAATCCGCCTGCCTCTGCCCCCCAAGTGCTGGTATTAAAGGCGTGCGCCACCACCGCCCGGTTTAGGAGGTTGTCTAAACCTTAAGTTGTGGGGCCTCGGAGAAGGTTGTGTTCATCAGGAGCATGCTACTTAAATGGTATTCCGAGGTTCTGGTGTTTTTCCTCTTTCAGCCATAGTGATAAAGTGACATAGTTTATGGGCCATGAATAAGTGACTTTGGACAAAGGAATATCTGCATCACATCTCCTCCTTTCAAGGCTCAAGAAACCTCATGAGAGGGTGCAAAAAGTTGTGAGAACTAGAGGTCAGGAAAGAGTGTGACAAAAGAATTCCTTTGGGACATGAGAGCACAGTTACCTGCACGAACTCACAGCAGCTGAGATGACCTACACAGTATCAAGCAAGTGGCCATACCAGCAGAGATAAGAATAAGCTCATGTGACCACATCCATATCTGACAAGCTATTGGCAGTTTAAGGCTTCTGGAAAAGGAAGAATTTGTTATCTTCGGGGTGTGGATCCTGGTATGATGCCCATGATTTAGTGCATCCATGTGCATATGGGCAGTAATAATTGAAATCAGAAAGTGCTTTATGGTTTTCTTAAACTTTTTAAAATTAAAATATAAATATATCATTTCCCTCTTTCTATTCTTCTCTCCAAACCCTGCCAAGTACCTCCCTGGCTTCCTTTTACATTTCTGGTTTCTCTTTCTTTAAGTAATGGTGGTGGTGGTGCAGGTGGCGGTGTGTATACACCTAAAATTACAAATGCATTTTTAAAAGAAAAAAAAAAGAAAAAGATAACTGTGTGTCCCATTCTTGGTTCTGTGTTTGTGTTTGCACATGTTACTTTGCAGATGTCCTTTTCCATGTCTTAAAAGGGCTGTGTGGTATGAAGGTTTAAAAGCATAGGCTTTGGGGGCGAACATTTTAGCCCTTCAGCTTATGATGAAGCTTGATCTCATCGTCTCAAGCACAGTGGTGCCCTGCTCTACAGGGTCAATGTGAGGTGTGTGGAAGATGTACCTTCAAGTGTGGAAGGTACATCTTAAACATTTAGATAAGTAGAAAGCACAAAAAGGTTCATCAGAAAGCAATTCCATGAACATTGCTGAAAGGAGAGCTTTTTATCTGACATTAAGAACAGGGTTATTTGTTCCCCAACTCAAGAATAAAAGAGACAGTCAGAAGCTTTGTATACCAGAACTCCTCCGTTACACACCAGGAAAAAAATATCTTCCTTCCAGAGGACTCGTAGCTGTGACTGCTTGTCTGGGCCTAGAGATAAAGAAAAACAGATTCAAAACTCTGTGTCAGTCCATATATAAAGAAATCAACTGTCAGTTTCACATATTTGGCCTGTGTAAGTATCAGTAAATGTGGCCATCATGATACCTTTCAGAAGAATCACCACTGTGCCTTCTATAGCTCCTCTTCTGCTTAAAGTACATACATCTCTGGGGATGATGAAGTGGTTTCCATGGCAAAAAGCAGTTAAGGATTAAGGGATGAGTTTTCAGCCAGAGCTTCCAAGCAGGCTTTGGTCCCTACTTTGTCTGTCCACTCCATGAAGTCAAACTACTAGAATCACTTATACCAATGCCAGCCTCAATCACTGATGAAGAGACACGAAATCCAATCTGATAACCACACTCTGGGTTCTCTGTGACTTACTTTTATTGGGAAAATTCTCTTCATTCTTTTAAGCTATGCAGGATCACTGAAGCATACACAATCGTCTCTTTCTGACGCCACATTAAGATCACAGGATGAGCAAGGAGTTAGGGCTCCTCACACAACAAGATATGCCAAACATAGATAATGGCTTTGAAGTCAGAGGAGAAAGATGTTCCTTGCTGGTGGAGTAGCTCTTCAAGAATGTTGCTTCATATCTCTACGTGTAGAATTCCCTGTCTCCAGAAATTCTGTGAATGCTAAGACTAATAGTGAATGATGTATGTCAGTAACTATACTCTCTCCTTGATCAATGAGAGCTTTAGCACAACAGAAGTATCTAGTGAAAATCAGGCAATCCCAGAAGTGGTAGAAAATGTGCTTAACACAGCAGAAAAAAAAAAAAAAAAAAAAAAACAATGTGGAAATGAAGCCTAATTAATGTGAAATTGGTTGACAAAGAAAAATTCCACCCTCCATGAGATTATGAAGTTTTTTACTGGCTGCGTGGACTTGTTCCAAGCTTAGTCATTTTAGGTTTAATTTAAAGAAAAGGGTTGTGATGTGCTTCTGGGAACACAGGAGGGAACATGAGGACAGTCTGAGAAATCCCCATACTCCTCACCAAACAACCTACAAGATATATACCAGCCAAGGATATCTTCACATCCCTGAAGACTTTTGTCTGACCATTCACCCCTAGAAACAGGATATCTTGTTATGTGCAGAACAATGTGGCCAAATGGGATTGTGTCTGTCACTGCTCCAATTTAGACAAGTCCTTGACTTTTAACACAGAGAATATTTGGTGTCCATTTCTGAAATTATTTCACTCCTATGATAAAAACAAGATATGAATGAAGGCTAAAATAATTCAAGATTTATTGATTGCCATTTCAATTCCCAGAGGCTCACACACACAAGATGGCTTCAAGTCCCATAGATCTATGTCCCCACACTTACTCATCTCCCTCCTACTTTGCATCTGGTACCTATCGCATAGATTTAGATCCAATTTAAGAATGTCATGGATGTAAAAGAAATGCTATTCTGACTCACAAAATCAGTATAAATTCAGAGGCTTGACATTAATTTTAAATTAAAGTTTCCTATTAAATTTTGGAAATTAACTCACTAATGATAAATGACATATACTTATGTAACCAGGCATATTTTGGTGGTAGCTTGAAACAAACACTTAAGACACACACCTTGAGTGTGTATGTGACCGAATGCACTGATGTAATTAGATAATGCAGGCTCTAATGAGCTATTCTATTCATTAGAGCCCTTATCAATAGAATAATATGACAATACTTGGTGAAAGATAGAAAGTCCTTGGGGAATATACCTTAATCTTTAATTCTTTCTCTGACTCCTCTCTTCCCTTTATAGTCACCATGGTGTACACAGATCTAATCTAACAGGCCTTCTTGACATAAAAAAACTGACATTACTGAAACCATGAACTCACACCCATAATTCCTGCTTTATCACCCTTTTCTCAGTATAATTCAAAATCGTACTTCTCTTACCAAAAGTCTCATATTCACTGCTTATGTATAGAAAACAAAACTGCATATGTATAGAAAACAATTCTGGATAGTTTTCCTAAATTTTGTTTACATTTTTAGCAAGGTTCGTGGAATTAATGTTGACTTATCTCTGATTGGTTTGCTTCTCAAGAAAACAACAAATTCCATAAATGTCTGCAAATCTTCAACTGTGTAGCACATGGTGGCATGTCATACTGGAATGGAAGAAGCCTGAGGCAGAATTAAGTAGCTATTGTAATAGGTGGCTTTAGGTGGTTTCTGTGTTGGTCAAGACAATCTGAAAAAAGATAAAAGAGACAGTGCCTATATCTGCTTTGAATAGACAAAATAACAAGCTTGAGACTCAAACAAGTACCTCTCCTATGGATTAATATGGCAGTATCCTGTCTCATATTGTCTGGGTCTGCCATACTCCTGACCAATCAGCATAGATAGAAATAAGCTTCCTCAAAATCTACTGTGAAATGTATTCAGAAATAAGTCACCGTTTCATATATTGCATGTTTTGTGGCCAATCTTCATGGTCAGCTTGATGAGATCTAAAATCAACTAAGAGAGAAATCTCTAGATGAGTCTGAAGTGGAATTTCCAGGAAAAAAAATTTACAGAGAAAGAAATTCTTTTCCAATGGGCAGCATATCCCAATGGGTGAGCCAGGTACAAGGAAGATCAAAAAAAAAAAAAAAAAAAAAAAGTAGTTTTGTCTGCCTGTCTTTACTTGAAGCTACTGAGGTCATCTCTTCTCATCACTGTTATCTTTACTGCCTCCACTCTACTGATAGTAAACTTTAGCTTCTTCAGTCAGAAATTCTTGGAGGGATAATCCCCTATTCATTCAGCACCTCATTGGTTTAGCTCACACTGTGAATCCTATTAATGGATAGGTCAGAGTCCTCAAGAACCTACCTCTTTCCCAAAGCCTGTCATCTATCCAAGCCATCAATTTGTGGGGCACTTCACATACAAACCATAACACCAGAATAAAATTGTCCTTCTCACACACTTTTTTCTTTGACATCTCATTTCTAGATTTGTCCTTTTTTTTTTCTTTTTAAAAACTATTTATTGGTTCTTTGTGAATTTCACATCTTGGACCCAATCCCACTCACCTCCCGTTATTTTTAGACCTGCCATCCACCCTTGCAACTTCCCCTGCAACACAGAAACAGCCACTTGTGGAAGCTGGGATGTATCACATCATGTGCCACGGTATACCCTTTAGACCACAATTGTTTGCTTGCAAATGTTCATTGCAATGACTTGTTAGTCTGAAAAGAGGCATGTGGCTTCTGCCCTGTTATCAATACTGGTACTTCACTGGGAGTCCTCTAAGATAGCTTGTTGTTGCCCTGTGTCATGGTGATTCTTTAGTTTTGGATTTGTGAGACTGGCCACTTCATGTGTTCCAGCAGGTCATTGATGGAATAGATGTTGGAATACACCCAATTAAAAACCTGGATCTTGACCTGAGGGGTAGCTGACCTGGTTAGCCTAGTGGCTTGTCCACTCTCACACCCTCAAGGTGAGCTCAGCAGCAATCCTAGAAACCAATGCCAGCACTACCCTGCTGCCCAGGCAAGGCACAGGTCCTGGTCTCCAGAGTGTTTCAGCTAGTGAGAGACATGGCCAGGTCTCTCACTCTCATAGCACAGGCCAGCAATCTGGTCTACCATAGATGGCAAGGTATGAGGGGAGGAGGGTATCTCTTTCTCTTCTGAACCACAGTTCATCAGACAAGCTTCAGGGCCATCTCTCCTGCACTTACACCCTTGCAGTCAGCTCACCTGCAACTCCCACCTCCAGGGTCAGCTCTACTGTGCTACTCAAGAGAAGTGCAGGGCCAGCTTTCCTGTTCTCATTACCCTGTTGGAGCCACCTCTCCTATCTGCCATCAGTGGCAAGGGCAAAGGTAAGGGAACTCTCTCTTGCTGACACTACCACAGAGCAGAGAAGAGATGGGGCTAGCTTACCCACACTCACTCCCTCAGGTATTGCTTAACCACAACCCCATAAGTCAGAGCTACTGTGATGCCCAGGTGAGGAGCAGAACCTGCTCTTTTGAGTGCTACAGCAGGTGAGGTACAGGGCCAATACTCCTGCCTGCCATGGGTGAAGGTATGTTTCAGGGGTGGGACATCTCTCCTTTGCCCATGTTACTGCATAGCAGAGAAGTGGCAGGAATAGCTCTTCCAGCCCACACCCTCAGACCATCTTGCCTGATCCCCTGAGAGCTCTATCGTGCTGGTCAGGTGAGGTGCAGGGCCCACTCTACTGACTGCTGCAGTTGTTGAGGGGCATTAACAGTTCTACCCTCATGTCTCTGGGACTAGCTCTCCAACAAGACCCAGGTGAGTGATAGAACCAATTCTGTACAGCCCTCAGATGTCATTATATCCCTGGGTGGCATCCCAGGGATGTCAAAGCTGCTTTTGGTTGTTAGAGACCCCTGATGCTGCAGAGCCACAGACCCAAACATGGCCCTCTATTGGCAGCACAAGCCAGGACTGGACCATTGTCCCACCAGAAATAGCCTGGTGTGAGTAGTTATCAGCTACTCACACCAGGCTATTTCTCGCTACCTCAAATCTTTAGTTATGCCCCCATCCTTCTGTTATTTTTTTCTTTCCAATTTCTCCACCACTTACTTTCTCCTCTTAGTGGTGACTGGGGTCTCTGAGTCTCTAGGGTCCTCTCAGAGGTGTTGTGTTCCACCCATGGATTTTGGTGCTAGGCTTGAGTCATACTGGGCATAGTCTGCCCCTCCCAGCTCTGTGTGGTGTCAGACTGATCATCATCTCAGGTTAACTCCAAGTTTGGGTCTCATGTCACTGGTGTGGTGGTCTTCTCAGGCTTGCTCCTTGCCTTGTCCCACCTGAGTAGTCTATTGCAAGGATTGTCTGTCTCTGGCTCACTCCAACCCGAGGCCCATGGTCTCAGGCAGAATTCTTCTAGTCTCAGGCTTGCTTCCTATTCTGGAAGCCAATGCAGGCCTTCCTGGCACCAAACTTATGATTGTCTCAGTCTTACTATTTTCAGGCAATGTTAGGCTCATAGGCCACAACACAGAGAGTAGACATAGTCTCTCTCATCTCTGCCATCTACTGACACAACAAATTTGTCCTATTAAAATTTGTTGCTTGCCTTTTCTTATTTCAACTAGCATTTGCCTCAGTTATAATTACCATGGGTTATAAGAAAAAAAATCAAAGAATGACTCAGACAGAATGAACTAAGAACCAGATGAAATGAAGAAACGTCTTGGAAATTGATCATAAAAAAAAAAAAAAGTCGACAGGCTTCCTGGGATAGGATACTTAATTGATTCTGTGCTCACTAGTAACTTTTGGGCTATTAGCTATCATAGCTATGATAATGAGTGTGTTGTCTGGAGATCAAAAGAAAAAAAGATGGCATTATAACCACTTGAAACACAATTCATCTCAGATTCTTGAACAAATATTTAGTAAAATATTTCTACCTGGAAATTTTAATCCTAGAAATTTATTAGTTATTTTATTTATTTACATTTCACATGTTATCCCTCTTCCCATTCCGCCTTCCCCCTGCTTCTGTGAGGATGATCTACCACCCACCCACTCACTCCTGCCTCACTGCCAGAGCATTCCTTCTCACTGTGGCATCGAGGCTCCACAGGGCCAAGGGCCTCCCCTCCATTGATGCCAGATAAGGCCATTCTCTGCTACATATGCAGCTGGAGCCATGGGTCCCTCCATGCTCCACACCAGAAGAGGGCATTGGATCACATTACGGATGATTGTGAGCCACCATGTGGTTGCTAGGCATTGAACTCAGGACCTTCTGGAAGAGCAGTCAGTGCTCTTAACCACTAAGCCATCTCTCCAGCCCTCCACAAAACTTCTAAGAGGTATATATATAGGAATTTAAGAGGCTAACTCTAAAATTGACTTCAAAAAATAGTTCTTGAAAAGGCTTGCTCTACTAGCTTACAAACTTAACTATAAAGTTGGAATAATAGATATAATTTATTAAGCATGGCCTTCAAACATAAAGAGTTGGCAAAGCAGTAACCTTAAAAGGTATCAGAAAAAGAAGAAATTGAACATCTTTGGAGTTACTCCAGTTGTGGTGAGACAGCCACTAGGCAAGAATTGCCCTTTTCATCTACAGACAAATCATTGTCCAGAAAAGGACACACTTGCAGAATAGTCGACTGATTATATCTGTCAAGACAGAGTAATCAGCCCTTAATAATTCTGCATCACTCGGTCTGTCAGATGATCCTGGGCCAGAAGGCTGAAGATCAGATGCTCCAACGTTTTCGTAGTATAGGGACTGTCCAGGTGTTCAGCGGTCTCTATAATTTGGCTAAGTTTTAGAAGCTATGCTTTGTGCTTCCCATAATTTCAGTTAACTCAGTCATTCTGGATTTGTGACAGGGTTGAAGACTTATAGTCTCATAGCCAATCCCAGCTATTTACTTTGAGAGAAAAGGTTTGAGAGAATGGTTTTCAGCTGACATTCATTCTAAAGCCAAGAAAGAAAAAAAAAAGCCAGGTTCAGAACTAAGTCTTTTAGTCAGGAGGGATGACAGAAGTTCTGTTTAGTCAATGAAATGATGGACTGAGTATTAGGTCTATCTTGTACCTTACTGACCCAAATTGGTATAGTTATTTTCTAATTATATTTTAAGAGAAAGGTTTTATTTTAACAGGAAGGGTGATATGTAGGAGGAGCTAAGGTGGGAGGAGTAAGGAGAGGAAAAGGAAGAGTAAGAAGAGGAGAAGGAGGAGAGGAGAAGCTAGGTGACGGGGGCGGGGGGGGAACATAGAGGTGGATGTTTGAGTGTCTCCACCAGTCAAAGATAGTTGATATATCCAGGTTGGGTATTGGGTTACACTTCTAATTGTATGGTCATCTTGTTATTGAGCATTACCAAACTTATAAAGCCTTTGATTAACATTAAAAAAAATAGTATAAAAGCAAAAAGGAGAAGCCTAGGAAGGGAAAATGGGGAAAGGGGATGGCATCTGAAATGTAAATAAAATAATATTTTCACATCTCAAAAAAAAAACAAGAAAAAAGGAAAAGAAAGAAAACAGAGAAGGCAACGACACACACACACACACACACACACAGTATCAGAAAGTTAACGAACAAAGAGGGTTCAATATAACCAAATAAAGATATCTGGTATTCACCACATTCTCTAAAAAGAACTATGTTACAGAATAGCTACGTTCAAAGTTAGAATCAAGCAAGAGACAAGTGAAACCCTGCAAGAAACCTCAACTTAGAATAGAGGCACAGAATATAGTACAAAACTGTAACTCTGACGCCCTATCCACCCAAGCTGTGTGATTGCCCCAAGCAGTTTGTGAGATTTGCCTGAGCCTCTTTTATATTAATAACATGAGGTGTTTTGTTCAGCCTGTTGCATCTAATGTGCCATATATATATATATATATATATATATATATATATATATATATATGTTAAAAGTTTCCTTTTGGGTTGGAGATACAGTTTGGCAGTTAAGCACACTGGCTCCTTTGGCTCCTGTTCAAAGGATCTAGGTTCCCTTCCTAGAACTCATGCAGCATCTTACAACTGCCATTCCAGTTCCAGGTAATCTGACATCCTCTTCTGACATCTTTAGGATCTAATATTCATGTAGTGTGGTGTACATACACACATGCAGGCAACACACTCAGACACATATTTTTTAAGTTTCCTTTTATGAGATTTATATTTTATTAAGATATTTGCCCAAAAAATGGCACAGAGTGTTAATAGTATGTTTTCCAGAGACTGATTGTGCAAGTTAGCAAACACTACTTGACATCTCACCAAACATGCTCAAGACTTTAATTTCCAGCACACATAAAATAATGAGAGAAGAAAAATGAAAAGAATAAAGAAAATGAAGAAGGGAAGAAAGGAGAAAAGAGAAGAAGACAGAGGAAAAAGAAGAAAGATTTCAGATTATACATTATATCTTTACATTCTTGTACTTGTTCAGTTTTTAGACTTTATATAAACACTAAGGTTTATGTATTAAACCAAACATACTTACAATATATTACCCTTTAATACTCGATAGACTAATCCTGGATTTTGTAGAATCTATGCTTTATATTCACTTAGAGTTTCACATGAACTTTGTTCTCTATGTGTTTTAAACAGGATAAGAGTATTCTTAGTGTAATAATTTAATTTCTTCAAAAGTTATAAAAATTCATGGTACATATAGTTCATTTTTTTCACATGTGATCAATCCAGAATCAAGAGAGCTATATGACCAATTTAACAACAAAAAATGTAGTTAGTGGCTCAACTGAAAATTAGATACGATCACATTATACTCTTGCTCAATACTCCTTGAAAATATACCTATATAAATTAAATTAAGTAAAAAAGTCTGATACTCCAAGACCCATGAAATCAACATTTTAATTTCTAATCAAATATCTGACATTACATGTTTAACTAGCAGGAAATTGAGGGAAATATTTGTTAGTGTATCATGTTTACCAATACCCCATTGGCCAAGGCCCAGAGACAATAAAGAAAACTACTCAATATTTAAACAGCAGAGGGTAATAAGATTTATTACCCTATCAGCAGTAAGCAAGGGTCCTTCCATCACATATGCTGACTTGCATTTAGTGGAATTTGTTTTCCACATGTACATGTATATAAAATATTTTGATTGTGAATGCTAAATTTAATTTAACTGGTTAAAATCATTTTGTGTCAATTTATAAAACAAGTTTAGAGATGGGAAGTAGAGATGGGATGCAAATAGAGACAGGCTAGGTGTCAATATGGTCAATAAAGAATTTATTTAAAATATGAAGAATATTCTAAGCCTTGAATCGTCACAAGAGATGATTTTCAAGGCTAAGGTTCAGGTCCATAATAATGAGAATAATGGCGAGGTTGAGGGCCAACTGTATGAAAACAAGGTCAAAATGATCTCTAGACATTTGTAGCCAAAGTACCAGGTAACACCTTGGTCTTAGAAATAGAGACAAATACCTATTTGTTAAAAAAAAATCAAAAGCCACATCAAAGCTATGCAAGTGGGACTACTGACATTGCCTACTACACCTCCTAGGAAATAGAAGTTTATTGTTGGACAGTTCTATGCTTTTGATCCCTGACTATCGTTTGCTTCAGGATTTCAACATTCAGTGCTATGCCCACATACAGAAACACATTTCATTATAATTCTAGATCTTGCCACACTGGTAGGAAGAAAGTACCTCCAAACCAGAGACATGGAGAACCCAAATTATGAGTAGTAAAAGTGTGTAATGTCTATACAATAACTTTAAAAGAATCCCATTACATTATTTCTGCATGGTTGAGTTTGGTAGAGATTAGTTGTTTTTTGATGTTGCTGTTGTTTTTTATTTTGGTGGGTTGTTTGTTGTTTTATTTGCTTCTTCGTTTTTTTGAGACAGGGTCTCCTGTAGTTCTATGCACTTATTATGTAGCCAAGGCTGGCCATATACTCTTAATAACCCTGCATTCTCCCTCCATTTGCTAGGATTCAGGCATATGCCAGGATGCCTGACTTCTGCAAGGCTTTGGTGGCGTTGTAGCTGGTTCCTCTACTGTGCATTGTAGCTATCCATCTATGTAGCAAACTGATTTGTCCTGAGAGACAACTAGGCTTCAAGGAGGATTAATACAAATCCTTCCCTGGGAATAATTTTTAAACATAAAAAAAAAAAAAAAAAGAAACCTCAAAGAGTTGCTAAATCTTGGAGAATGTAACTTTTAGCTTCAGGTAGTTGTTGTTTTTGTTTTGTTTTCTTTTCTGCCACGTGGCATTTTTCTTGTCTTGGAAAGAGAATGCCAACTAGAGACAAGCACGAGAAAATACAAGTCTTGATGCTGTTGTCTAAGACAACACCTCCTGCAACTCTTCTTTCACACCACATGAGAGCATATACTGGTCTTGGGCTTCCATAAAACTTCCATAGACTACCTGTCTTTAAAAAGAGAAATGCATTTCTATCAGTCCTAAAGGGTAAAAAGTTCAGTACCAATGGCAGATTAACATAGTATTTGATGAGGGCTCACTTGTGGAGGTGTTACCTCTTGGTGCATGTGGAAGAACTGTGAACTCTGGTCTCTCTTGCTCTTTTAATAAGAAAAGTAAGCCAAGTTCTTACTTTTAATGATAATTGCTGCTTTAAACTTTTGGTTTCTTAATACAGTGCCATTGGGGTTTATGCCTCCAACATACTGATTTGGGGAGGATAAATGAAGTTTATAGCAATGACTAGATAAGATTTATACCTAAAACTAAATGTTTCTGCCAACTTAAAACCAATAGAATTTCAATTGGATTAAGAGAGACAGCTGTCATAGCAGTGAGAGTTGCCAGAGATACCATCTCATGAATCTAAATGTGAAGTGTAGCAGCTAACTACAATAGAGAGACATTAGTGAAGCACCATTCTAAGAGCAATTTTGTAAAATGAAACCTAATGATGTCATATAGCTTTAAAAAAAAAATTCAGTACCTATTTTCTGCCAGGGAAAAGTACAATGAAAAGTCAAGAGACGATGTCTACCCTGAAGAACTCTTCCACACACACACCCCCATTTTTTATTTCAGACACACTGCCAGATACTGCTGGAAGCATGTCCACTTTAATTATGATTCTATTCATTATTAAAAGCTAGGCAAACTCAACAGTACCACCATAAACTGGAAAGGAAAAATTGATTCTTTATGCCTCAAGTTAAATAAACAGGCATAAATAAAAGCTGAGAAACCTAAATTTTGTCAGAATAAGCAGTTTTTTTCTTGACCACCAAAAGAAAGAGAAGTCTTTAAGAACACAGAATCATGAACTCATTGGTCCTCACATTCATAAAAGGCAAAAGTATATGTTTATAAAAATCATGTGTTTCTTTCTGTTATAGATTTATCTTCAAAGATCCAATTTATTCTGTGGAAATTACAAATTCCATCATACTTTTATATGACATCGTCTGATGAAGTAAAGAAGAGTTAAGACAAAAGTTTTGAACAGAGAAAAAACAGGAGACAGTTTTCTCTTTTATAATATTGGATCTGTGAGAACATTTTTTAAAATTGGATATTATATTTACATTTCATATTTTATCCCCTAACCCGCCTTCCCTGCACCACCCAGGGACCTCCTATCCCATCCACCCTCCTCATGACAAGTTTGGTATGATGTGTCCTCCTTTTTATTAAATTCTAAAAAGTCTTTAATTTCTTTCTTTACTTCTTCCTTGACCAAGTCATCATTGAGTAGAGCATTGTTCAGTTTCCAGGTATATGTAGGCTTTCCATTGGTTTTGTAATTATTAAAGACCAGCCTTAGTCCATGGTGGTCAGATAGGGTACAAGGAATTATTTCAATCTTACTATCCAGGGTGCAGATGGAGACCTAAAGGATTCTGTCCCCAGCTGCTCCAAATATTACTGTGTCCTATGTTCTTCTGGCTGGTCCCACTTTGGACTAACTATTGGAGCAAAAGTTGTGATCACACCTCTGGCCTTAGGAGTGAGAGCACTCCTGGGAGACCAGCTCTTTCTGGGGAGGATTTGGTTGTGGAGGGCTGTGTAACAGCCTTAGCTCCTGGGTACAGATGGAGACCTAAAGGATCCTGTCGCCAGCTGCTTCACTGTTCCTGTGCCTTGTGCGTTTCTGACAGGTCCCGCTTTGAACAGTTATTGGAGTGAAAGTGGAGATCTCACCTCTGAGTTTAGGAACGAGAGCATTCCTGGGAGACCAGCTCTCTCCTGGTGGGATTTGTGTGTGGAGGGCTGTGGAACAGGCTCAGCTCCCTGGTGCAGATGGAGACCGGATGGATCCTCTGGATCCATTATCTTATAACAATTATCTTCCACTTCATGTTTCCCTGTATACTAGACAAAATTCTCCTTAGTACTGGACACTAATCTTCATAAGCTTTTATTTAAAATATTAAATATACAACCTGAATATTCTGCAATGTTGTGTCATAAACACTTTTTAGAAGCATCTTATCCCTTACAGACTTCCGAACAGTATCCCTTACTGTAGGAGGAGCTAAGGTGGTAGGAGTAAAGAGAGGAAGAGAAAGGAGAGGAAGAGTAAAAGGAAGAGGAGCTAAGAGAGAGGAATGAGAGAGGGGAACATGGACAGGGATGTTCACGTGTGTCCGTCAGTCAAAGGTAGTTGGTATATCTAGGTTGGGTATTGGGTTGCACTTCTGATTGTATGGGCATCTTGTTATTGATCATTATGAAATATATAAGCCTTTAGATAATCTAAGCATTAGAGTCTCATCTGTACCGAGCTGTGTGGTTGTCGGGATGGTCTGGGCAATGCCCATCCTTGCAGAGACAGTGTGGAAGACTGGCAGAACCATCTCCCACACTGGTGTCTCATGGGTGGCAGGCTAGCCGTTTCTAGCTGCATCGCACACGTGGTTTCTGGCCCCACAACATGGAGGCTGAGCTCAGCAGAGCTGCTGCAGCTTAGACAGTCAGCTTGAACAGCAGCTGCTTTCTTAAATAATTACTACAACAACTTACTCTGGATGTTATAGAATTTTTCATAAGTTAAAACATGCTGGATTGGTTGGTTGGTTGGTTTATTTGTTTTTAGGTATGTTTGACAGAACTAAGATCTGTTAAGATCTAGTGTTGTGAACAGCCACAGTAATTTGTATCTTTAAGCACTTCCAAAGGACATTTAAAATGTTAGAAACATAATAATGAGTATATTGCTAATTCAAATTATAGTACAAATTAACTTATGCTTGATGCCTCTGCTGAAATATTCTCCTATGATTCTTTTTTGTTGTATTAGGTAATTACATGAATATTCCAGAATGCAAGGAATCAGTGCTCATATTCCAAACCCCTGTTCCTATGCACTGAATGCTACCATATAAAGTCCAAACAGAAAAGATTATTCTGTGATTGGGTTGGAAAAGGAAGTAGAATTCTGAGACAATTGTAAAAACATTTACTGCTTCAGAACACATTTTCTTTGCATAATGGGATGACCTGCTTGACTGAGGATTTTTAAAAAATTCAAAACCTTCACAGTCGCAATCAATAAATGCAAAACTTACTTCTGTCAAATGGAATCATCTGCATTTCTGCAAACCTGTTAGTGACAAAGAACAAAGACATAATCAACTATAAACCAAAGATGAAAATCAAATAGCTTTGGAGAGTATCTTGTACTCAAAAGAATTATTAAAGCCATTTCCCTCTTTTGACTTTTCCATGCCTAGCAATAATATAGCTCCAAAAATGAAACTTAATACAAATTTGGATAGTAGTGAATTACTATTCATAACTACTTAAACATTTATCATACTGTGTAGGTGATTTGCTTTAATGAGTAAATTAAATCTTTTGCTTAATCCTCAAACTCTGACATTTTACCTATAAAAAATTAAAAGTGGCCTCACAGTGTTTGAGAAAACCAAATAAAACAAAATAAGTGATTCACTTAAATATGAAATGAATTAGTAAATTAATTTTTTAAAAAATGAAAATGCTAACTATGAACACTATTGTTACTAAAAATTTTTAAATTAATTTTACATAATTAAAAATAGAAAAATCAATAAAATATCATTTCTTTTATTTAATATGTATACTTTTTAGAAAAGATTCTGGCTGGTAGGCTAAATACAACCATCCATCCTTCTGCTTCTCCAAGTAAAATCTCCCAATTCCATTCCCAGCTTTACAACAGAACATCTGCTGTAGCCTTTCTTTCCCATCCCCGTCTCTAGATTATCTCACAGAACTTTCTCTGTTAAGCTACCCCACCCCTTAAGCATAACTATACACCAGACCCAACTCTAACAGGCACTCCATGAGAATACAGAGACAGTTCCTGCCAGGGAAGTAGGTAAGTTAACTTCATCTCCACTTCTCTCAACATTTCTCCAACTATAATATCCCTCCTCTGCAACATAACACCTGCAGCAGCCTCCTCTACCTCTTCTCTAGTGGATCCCACAGATCCTCCCCTTCAAGTCTCCTTTCCCCCAATCTTTGCTTTATCCCATCTCACAACTCCAAGGAGCACTTTCTATGAACACACAGGTCTCTCTTGCCAGAAAAACAGGTTGGAAAACTGCAGATTTCCCCCTCTATTTCTACTCATCCAAATTAAATTCTCCAGAATCATCCTTAGCACTGCAACAGAACACTTGTTGCAGTCTCCCTTCTCTAATGACCCCCATCCCCAATTAATCCCACAGATCATTCACCCCAACCTCCCTGCCTCAAAGTATTGCTTTATCCCAAACCAAATCCAGTGGGCACTCCCTGAAAACCCACTCACCACTCCTGCCAGGGATTCAAGATAAGTGAACTGCATCTTCACCTCCTCTCTAACCATTTCTTCACATTTCTCAAAGTCTCATTCCCCAGAAACAGAGCACCTGATGCAGTGTCCTTTCCCCTTTTGTACCCACCTCCAGTGGATCACCCATACCTTCCCCTCCTAATTTGCCTACCCCTACTCTTTGCTTTCTCCCAGCCCACAAATCCAGCAGGCTTTTGCTTGGAATCCACTGGTCAATTGTGCCAGGGAGGGAGGTAGGTGTAACCAGATCCTCATCTCCCCTTCCATTAACCCAAATCCATTCTCTTAGTTTCATCACAAAATTTGTAGCAGACCTTCTGTTTTTGCTTTTCCTTATACTCTGCTTCCATAGTCTGGGGGAATAACTAAGGAAATACTTATGGAACACCCAACTTTCCTTCCCATGTGAAGCTCCTCTCTCCACTGTCCCAAATCCATCATCATTTCTAACTATCAGTTTTCAATACTCAGAAACGCATTATATTTGGAACTCCCAAAGGCCACAACTATCAAGAGCCCAGAAGATTTTTCTATTGACAACATACAGATACTATATTCTCCTAAGAACAGACAGTAGAAATAAAACATTCACTCAGCAAATGAAAGGCCAGACATCAGCACCTACAATTGCAAGCTACCCAGTTTCATATTCCCTCTACCTCACCCACTCATGAATACTCCAATATATCTGAAGCAAAAGAAAAACACCTCACAGTAGCCTAAATGAAGATGTTAGAGGTCCTTAGAGAAGAAATAAATAAATCCCTTATAGAAATCTATAAAAACATAAACAGTAGAAGGAAACAAATAAAACCATTCACGACCAGAAAGTACAAATAGAATAACTAAAGAAAATACAAACTAACAGAAAACTGAAAATGAAAAATTTAGGAACTTAAACAGGAACCACAGAAGCAAGCTTTACCAAAAGAATACAAGAGATGGAAGAGGAAGATTCAGGCATTGAATAGGCAGAAGAAATGAATACTTTAGTCAAAGAAACTGTTAAATCTGAAAAGTCCCTGATCCCCCCCCCAAAAAAAAACAGTAAATTTGGGATAAAATGAAAAGACCAAAATATAAGAATAATAGAACTAGAGAAAAAAATATAAAAATAAAGAAGGAGATGAAGTTTCTCTAACCTTAAAAAAAAAAACACCTATCAAAATACAGAAACATACAGAATACCAAATAGATTGGAACAGAAAAAAAATTCAGTTAGCCTATAATAATGAAAACACTAAACATATCTAGAACACACACCTTACAGAAACCATTAGAGGTACCAGAATTGGTTACACATTCAGGCTTTTTCTTTCCCTCAAGAGAAGAAAATGACTGATGTCTCATCACAAGGAAAGCTGGGTGGATGATGTCTAACAACCTGGAGACTTATTTTTCTATTCTATGGAGCCAACCTTCATCTGAATCATCCCCAAATCTGGAACTCTAATCCTGAGTTTTGACCCTCAGTAAGTAAATAAAGCCTATCCTTATGAAGAGGTCACATGCATTTGCATCCTCCATCAATAGATTGATCTTTATGCTTATTATAAATGAGATTTCCCTATACCCTTACCCTGAGCACTGTTTATCTGATATTAGAACTAATTCTTATTTATTTTTTATTGGATATTTTATTTATTTACAGTACAGATGCCATCCCCTTACCCCATTTTCCCTCCCTAGAACCCCCTATCCTATACCCCTTCTTGCTTTATGCTTTTATACCATTTTGATTACATGCATGTAATAATGTCAGTTCTAGGTTGAGGGTCTAGCAATACATTAGATGCAAATAGTCGAGAAACAAGCAATACGATAAACACATATAGTCAAAGAAAAAGCAAGGCATTAAACCCAGTTACATGAACACTCCCGTGATCACTGTTTCTAAAGGATTATCAGGATGACCAAAATATCTGCGCCTACTTCCTTATCCTAGCCTAAGGTCATTTTCATGTCTGAAACCTACTTCTTTGTTCTAGTCTAAAATTTAGATTCCTGTCTGAAATTACTTCTTTGTGCTGGCCTAATAATTAGATTCCTGCCTGAGATTACTTCTTTGTTGTATCCTATAATTTGGACTCCTACCTGAAATTACTTCTTTGTTCTATCCTAATATCAGATTACTGCTGAAGCCTACTTCCTTGTCCTTGACCCATGTCAGCTTCTTGCCAAGCAGCCTCAAGGGCTCTCCACTTCTCCCCCTTTTTTATTTTGTTAACACAACTGAGCCTATCTTAGGTCATTCTGACAAGAATGCCTTCCTAACACATCCTGGAATATGCATTATCAAAGGCAATGCACTTATGTCTTAGGTTGGTAAGGCTCTGTGCAGAATCTTACCTATCCTTGGCTTGCCAGCCTATTAATATAATAATTCTGTCTGAGGGTCCATTTTCAGGTTTAAGTCATGTACTTTGGCTACCAACATGTTGATGTTGTTTAAGATAAGCTTTAACACAATGGGCAAGAATAAAAGTATTCACAGGACAAAAAGGGCTAACCTGATCAAGCTATATATGCCATTCCTGAGGTTTGACCAACATGGAAATACCAGGATATACTCAGGAAATGAAAATACTCAGGCCATGGATAAATTTATCGGCATTATCTGCAGCATCAGAGGTCAACAGAGCAGCATTCTTTAAATTCATAATCTTATTATGCAAAGTTAACACACCCAGAGAGGTGTTAAGATTATGCCAAATGTCCTACAGGTGTCTTTAAATTTTTTTCTAATTATAATGACAATCATTGTGAATTTCAAAAGTAACACTACTCCAATAATATTTGTCATGACACTTGGGATGGCTCCTAACTCTTGAACCCTGAACCTCCTTCAGATAATTTGAATGGGTTATAGAGCATCATTTGTTGTTCTAGATACCTATATAAATCTTTTTGTATACTCAATACATTAGTTACATTTTTTGCTAGATGGTTAACAAAAATAGTTGTCTTAACTCCTTGTGCCAATGCTATTGCAGAAGCAGTGGTGCTAGCAATTAATGGAATTAAAGCTGTTATACCGGCAATAATCAAGCCTGCTACCCTCTTGTTTCTGCTTAAAGCCTAACTCACTTCTTCCAACACTTTCAAGCTTTTATCAGAGACTCAAGGTTTTCTGATACTCAGGGCAGTGAGACAAAACCTTGTTGATAGATCCCCATAACAGACATGCCAGGTTTCAACACACTAACATGACATTATACAGTCAATGCAACTTACAATAAACGCTGTAGAAAAGACAAAACCAATTTTAGCTTGACAATTAAAAGAGCCTTAAAACATGCACTAATCCATATTTGAAATCCAGATCCTGTTCCAACATTATCTTTTGCTATCCTAACATCATAGCGAGCTACAGCTAGCTTTCAAATATATTCCTGACAAAGTCCAGATCCAGTCTTCCAAAAGTAGACTTTTATTTCCCATGTTGGATTGATTTCTAGACCAGTACATGATTGAGTCCAAATAGCTGGTAACCTTTAAGAAGAATACAAAAGACATAGTTTCTCTTTTCAATTTTCTATCCCACAAGGTCTAAAAACTTGAGGCAAGGCTGCTTGTCAAGATATAGTCAAGCAAAGGTGGGTCAGGAACATATGTCCAATACAGCTCCCCAGTGTCCCCTGTCAGGGCACTCAGCAAGCTCACAGGTCGGCATCATTCTTTGTCTCGGCAACAGTATGTCTCACCAATGTTTTTAAGGTTCCATGGGCCTCTTCCACAATACCTTGTCGTTGAGGATTATACAAAATTCCCATAATAAATTGTTGACAAAAAGTCTCGACTACTCAACTACAATTGCAAGACCCATTATCTGTTTTGTTTTTTAATTGGATATTTTATTTATTTACCTTTCAATGTTATCGCCTCTCCCATTCCCCCCAAAACCCTTCATCCCATATCCCCTCTTCCTATTACTATAAGGGTGTGCTCCAACCATCCTCCTATTCCCGCCTCAATGCTCTCGAATTCCCCTACACTAGGGAATCCAAACTTTCAGGTACCAACGTCATTCACGTCCACTGATGCCAGGCAAGGCCACCCTCAACTACCTATATAGGTGGAGCCATGAGTCCCTCCCTTTCTGTTCTCAGGCTGGAGGTTTTAGAGTGGCTACTCCAGCTTGTTTCGTAGGACTATTTGCTTGGAATATTGTTTTCTAGCCTTTTACTCTAAGGAAGTATTTGTCTTTGTCACTGAGGTGGGTTTCCTGTATGCAGCAAAATGCTGGGTCATGTTTATGTATCCAGTCAATTAGCCTATGTCTTTTTATTGGGGAATTGAGTTCAATGATGTTAAGAGATATTAAGGAACAGAGATTGTTACTTCCTGTTATTTTGTTATTAGAGGTGGAATTATCTTTGTGTGGCTATCTTCTTTTGGATTTGTTGGAAGAGGGTTACTTTCTTGCTCTCTTGAGGATATAATTTTCCTCCTTGTATTTGAGCTTTCTGGCTATTATCCTTTGGAATGCTGGGTTTGTGGAAAGATATTGTGTAAATTTGGTTTTGTCATGTAATATCTTGATTTCTCCATCTATGGTAATTGAGAGTTTTTCTGGGTATAGTAGCCTGGGCTGGCATTTGTGTTCTTTTAAGGTCTGTATGACATCTGTCCAGCATCTTCTAGCTTTTATAGTATCTGGTGAGAAGTCTGGTGTAATTATGATAGGTCTGCCTTTATATGTTATTTGGCCATTTTCCCTTACTGCATTAATATTCTTTCTTTGTTTTGTGCATTTGGTGTTTTGATTATTATGTGATGGGGGGTATTTCTTTTCTGGTCTAGTCTATTTGGTGTTCTGTAGGCTTCTTGTATGATTATGAGCCTCTCATTCTTTAGGTTAGGGGAATTTTCTTCTATAATTTTGTTGAAGACATTTATTGGCCCTTTAAGTTGGGAATCTTCACTCTCATCTATACCCATTATCCTTAGGTTTGGTCTTTTCATTGTGTCCTGAATTTCCTGGATGTTTTATGTTAAGAACTTTTTGCATTTTGTGTTTTCTTTGACAGTTGTGTCAATATTTTCCCATGGTATCTTCTACACCTGAAATTCTCTCTTCTATCTCTTGTATTCTGTTGGTGATATTTGCACCTATGACTCCTGATTTTCTTCCTAGGTTTTCTATCTCCAGGGTAGTCTCCCTTTGTGATTTCTTTATTATTTCCACTTCCATTTTTATGTCCTGGATGGTTTTGTTTAATTCCTTCACCTGTTTGGTTGTGTTCTCTTGTAATTCTTTAAGGGATTTTTGTGTTTCCTCTTTAAGGACTTCTACCAGTTTACCTGTTTTCTCTTCAAATCCTTTGAGAGTGTTATTTATGTCCTTCTTAAAGTCCTCTAGAATCATCATTAGAAGTGATTTTAAATCTGAATCTTGCTTTCCTAGTGATATGGGGAATTCAGGACTTTCTTGTTTGGGAGAACTAGGTTCTAATGATGCCAAGTACTCTGGGTTGCTGATGCTTATGTTCTTGCAGTTTCCTTTTGCCATCTGTATCTCCTTAGTGCTACCTGCCTTGTCTTTGACTGGAGCCTGTCCTTCCTATTATCTTGTGTCAGAACTGTATGGGGTAGGTGTTACTACTGGGGTTAGAGCTGGGGACCAAGATCTGCTCAGTGCTCCGGCGCGGATGGGAAAAAAACAGTGCTCTGTGCCAGGAGTGAATTCCTGAGTCCTAGTGGGTTCCAGTTACTCCCTGTTTGGAGCAAGTGTTGCTGTCTCCTTACCTAATATACTGCCTGAGTTAGAGCTCCTGAAAGGCCTGCTCCCTCTAGGTTTTATCGCATTCTCATTTTATAGGTCACAGGTACTTTGCTATAGACATTTACTTTGCAAAGAAACTTGGATGTATCCATCTATGCATCCCTGATGGTTTGTTGTGAATTGTCACAGGGATAATTTTTTCAAAGTTTTATTGTATTTAGTTGCACTAGAAAAATAAAAAACAGGGTCATGGTCTGGAAGTTTTTGACCCAGTGCCTGCTAAAGTGGTGCTGAAAAGAACAGGATTTGTAACCTCACCTGAATTGTTTCCCTGCCAGACATGATGCTTGAAAGGACCCTAACAAACATACAGAACAAAGGAAGAATATTAAAAGCTGCAAGAGAAGACCAAGTAGCACATAAAGGCAAACTGATTAGAATTGTATCTGACATCTAAATGGAGATTCAGAAAGCCAGAGAGTCCTGGAAAGATGTGATGCAGAGTCTAACAGACCATAAATGCCAAGCCAAGACTCCTCTGCCTGGCAAAACTTTCAGTAACTGTGATGGTTTGAATAATTTTGGCCTAGAAAGTGACGCTATTAGGACGTATGGTCTTGTTAGAGGAAATTTGTCACTCTGTGAGTTAGCTTTGAGACCCTTGTCCTAGCTTCTTGGAGGTCAGTCTTCTGTTTGCCTTCTAAACAAGATAAAGAAATCTCAGCTTCTTCTCCAGGGCCAGGACTGCATGGATACCACTGTGCTTCCTGCCATGATGACAATGGACTGAACCTCAGAACCAGTAAGCCAGCCCCAATTAAATGGTGTCCTTTATAAGAGTTGGCTTGGTCATGGTGTCTCCTCACAGCAATGGAAACCCTAATATTCTATCATGAAAACAACATTAAGCAATATCTATCTAAAAATCCAGCCTTTCCAAAGGTCCTAGAAGGTAAACTCCACTCTAAAGAGGTATACAAGAAAGTAAAATGAATAATCTCAAAGCAGCAAAGTAAATATAAGAGAAGCACATACACAAAGAACAAAAAAATAACAAGAATCAATAACCATTGGTTATTAATGTATCTCAGTATTAATGGTCTATGTTATGAAATATAATGTAGCAAGGGGGTACCATAGTGGGCCCATTTCAAAGTATGCCCCTAAAAAATTATGCCATGCAACAAATATGATATAAAGGAAGTTATTTGGGGGAAGGTAGAGGAGTGAGGTCCTGTAGGGTAGTAATGTAGACAGACAAATGGGAGCCAAGCCTGAAGGGCAGAGATGGGGCACAGAGAAGGACAGAAATTGGGAAAGAGAGAGAGAGACTGGGCAGGGACACATGAAGACAGAGTGGGAGAGAGAGAGAGAGAGAGAGAGAGAGAGAGAGAGAGAGAGACAGAGAGACAGAGAGACAGAGAGACAGAGAAACAGAGAGACAGAGAGACAGAGAGACAGAGAGAAGAGACTGGATGAAGGCAGCCTGTACCTGGCAGTGGGAGGTGATAGCATAAGGCTTTGCTAGGTCCCTGGGAGAAGCCTAATGAAATCACCTCTAATCTGTCTTAATCCCCATCCCCAACACAGACATGTGACTTACAGAATAGAGCCAACCTTCTGCTCTATCCAAGAAATACACCTTAACCTTAGGATAGACTTCACCTCAGGATAAAAGTTTAAAAAAACAGATTCCAATCTAGTGAACTCAAGTTGGTGTAGTCATTTTAATAACTGACAAAATAACTTTAAAGCAAAAGTAATCAGAAGAGACAGAGAAGGACACGACATATTAATAAAAGAAAAGCTTGACCACAAGGACATCTGAATTCTTAAAAGGCTATGCCCTAAACACAAGGGTATACAAGTTTTTAAAGAAACACATATACACCATAAACCACAAATGGACCCTCATACACTGATGGGGGAGACTGCAATACCCCACTCTAATGAATGGACAGGACTTCTCGACAAAACCTAAGTAGAAAAATACTGGCACTAACAGGCTTAAACTAAATGAATTCAATAGAGACTTACAGAACATTGAGGGGGAAAGTGGTACACTTATACAGTAGAATATTATTAGCTGTTAAAAGAAAATGGCATCATGGATTTTTAGGGAAAAATGAATAGAAATTGAAAATTTTATCTTGAGTGAAGTATCTCAGATGCATAAAGGAAAATATAGTATGTATTAACATACATATGTAAATTAACTTTGAAATCAATGATAATCAAACTACAATCAAAAGAAACACAGAGGGTAAATTTAGATTAAGGAACTAGAGAAAACAAATAAATCTCATTAGGAAATGAAAATACAATAGATATTTATGGATAGATGTGGATGTGGGTCTAGAATGG
>NW_023045913.1:0-105153 GCF_011762505.2 Arvicanthis niloticus
AAAATGTTAAAGTAATGGCTATATATTCTTGGAGTCCTGTGCTAAAGGTCCCTCCAAACCTCATGAAGCAGAGCCATTCCTAGGAATACAATACTCTTATAATTGATGAATGTGAGCACTTTAAAATCCTCTCTGGATTTCATTCCTATTAACTGTAAAGGTTAATAAAACCTATGAGCAATGAACAGAATCTTTGGAACCACATTTTGTTATTTAAACATAATCTATTTGTTATTGTTTTGTTATCTGTATGATTAAATACAAATAAAAATATTAGATAAGACAGTATTAATGTATTCTTTACCTTGTTTTAACAAAAATTAATGTTTTGTGGTGTTTGCTTCAGATCTTTTTTGAGAAAGTATTACAAATGAAGTTGAAATCCACCCTTTGCCCCAGAAAGGTTCTATTTCAGAGCAGTGATTGCATGAAATTTTCTTAAATATTGCTGAGATTTGGGAATTTTTAAGAATGTTCCACATACCAAACATTCAATTAATGTCACAAGAAAGGGTATTTTTTTAAATAAAACTATACTCTTTAAATGTTTTTGATTAGCTTAAATTTACGAAAAACAGGAGGTTGCTTGGAACTGTGCTCCTGAGCTGTTTCATTAGCCTTTCTTTTAACTCAATAAAATATTATCTACTCTTATGTAAAACTCTGAATACATATGGGATGTAACCTAACGAAACCTCCAGACTTGGATTAAAAGTCACACACACACACACACACACACACACACACACACACACACACCTCACTCCTTGTGACACTTGAAAAAAATTTTTCTGTCTAGAAAAAGTATCTGTAGTTTATCCCCCAGGTTGCTATCCTCATGAAAATATCACTTACAATATAAGATCCTGATCACTAGCTAAAATCTTTAATGGTAGGTTTACCAGGGATGGGTTGGGGGTAAATGCTTTGATTTGAAATTATCCAGAGCAACCAGAATGAAACTCTGTATTAATATAAATCTCTCAATTTTCCTGGGGTGAGCATGCTGAGAGGAAAATGTATTTGTCCTTTTTAATGACAAGACTATTTTCCTTTTCTTCATCCCATTTTGTGAAAAGTGCCCCTATTTGCCTTCTGGAGCTATCCTGTAATTGGCTCTGATGTCTCTCAACATTAGGCAGATGAATCTGTCAGTTTTGTGCATTTTGTTTTGAACAAAGAGCTATGTAGCAGCTAATGACACACGATGCAAAGGGAGGAGGCCAAAGCAGGCTTGCCTCTGGATGTCTGCCACTTGCTTCAAAGGACAACATGACATGAGGCACCAGCCTGAACTCTCGAGGGCTGACCTTGAGCTCTGCCACTCGAGCATCTGTCATGGTGGACATATAGGTTAGCCCCAATGTGGGAAATTAACAGGCTCAAGTGTCAGTGGGCCAGATGCCTGGCAAAGCAGTAAGCTGGCTGGATTGTTCTTTCTATGCACCCTCCCATCTCCCATCTCAGATATCCACCAAGGCCACTTCTGTTAACTGTCATTTATTTTCTAGTGAATACAATTGTCAGGTATGGTGTCAGCTGCACCATGTGTTTTTTCGCTTCTTTGCCTGATGCTTCAAAGTCTGGGTTAAAAGCATGGAGTCAGAGACCTCTATGAAAACAGTGGTTGCCACTTACCAGACAGTGTCACCTTGGGAAACTGTGCTCATTTATAAAATGAGGCAAATAGCACTTACTTGAAAATGTTTCTATAAGGTTTAAGTGGGAGGAAATGCATATAACATATACAGTTTCCAGTAAATACTAGGTAAGTGATTGCTTTCTTATTAACAGCCCTGTGAGGAAGATATTTTCAGATCAGAAAACTGGAGTTACAAAAAGTTAGTTTTTCCAAGGTCTATTTCGATCTTTTTTTTTTTTTAATTATAAATGTTTACTTCTCCAAGAATGGTGCTTTTTGTCGACACAGAAAACACAATGAAACAAGTTAGAGTTGCTTCACATTATTTTTTCCTGAAATTACATTCAGAAAAAGGCATGTAAGCAATGCAATAATAGTATTCTCTGTCTCTGTCTCTCTCTGTCTCTGTCTCTCTCCTCTCTTTTATGCTTATTTCCAACTGAAAATATTGAGAAAAGTATTTATAGAATTAAATATATATATATATATATATATATATATATATATATATATATATATATATATGCCTACTGGCAGTAAGTACCATAACACTGAGATTATCATCTTCACATACATTTTTCATTAAAAGAAACAATGGCCTTTGGAGAAATGGCTACTTATGGATAGGGATGAGGAAATGTAATACACATGCTGAGCCTAGAATATCTTGTCACTTTGTCACACACAAGAGAAAGGGAGCATTCCAAGACTATGATGCTTTATCAAAAGGATTCGGGGACCATCTTGAAGAACCTTTCAGCTGGAAATAATAATGTTTGCAAAAATGCATGATAAATTTGATAAATCTGTGTTTTTTTTATGAATTACAAAACCACCAGGAACAACAACAGCAACCATCCAAGAGATACTAACAAGGATTTCAGTTAAGCCAAGTCATGGTTTTGAAAATTGGTAGACAGAGTGAAAACCTCAAGTCCTTCCCCCTCTTCTTCCCATGATTCTGTGTGAGCTCCACCACTGAGTAACTAACATTAGGTGAGAGATTTTATGGTGCTATTTTTATGTTTTATGATAAACTTATACTTAAAAAATGAATAAAGTAGAAATTATTAGGACAGAAAAGCTGGATAACTCCCTATGAATAAGTGGAAATAAGCCTTGATGCTAGCAGTAGTGAGAAAGAAATAATCACGTATTGTGTCTCTTGTTTCTTGGCAAGAACAAAACACCACCTACATGCTTCTATATGCATCTCTACATCTGAACAAGTCTCTGCACTTAAGCATCACTTCAGAAGACATGGGTTAGAGAAACCTGTTAAAGCATATTATGAAGATTCGATCACAAAATCTAGATTGCAAGACATATCATAACCTTTCTGCTTGGTGTTTACTCCGTTGAATGATATTAACTGAGAGTTTGTCAGAAATGCCGAATCTCATCCCTACCCAAACTGAGAGATTGAAATATGTGTCTTTGATCAAATCCCCAAGAAGGGATTGGTCATATCAGACAAGAGTTTTCAGCAAAAACATTGCATTAGAATAAAAGAGAAGTCTTTATGTTGAAAGAACATAAGAAAAATACTAGCCACCTGACACATATGGCCATTGTTTGCAGCCTGATCTGAATAAGCTAAAACATATATATTTGTGAGATAACAGAAAACTTGAACTCTCACCGGTGATTTGGAGTGTATTGATTTTTCAGTGTGATCATGACATTATTGTAATGTTTCAAACTTATGGTCTTTTAGAAATACACACTGAAACAGTTATAGATGGAATGCATGTAGCCTGAAACTCTGCTCATAGGAAAAGGAGTCGTGAGAGTAAGGGTTAGATTAGCCTGGCCATCAGTTGACTTCGTTGTAGTTGAAATGTTGCTGGTGGTGTTCAATATTTCTCTTCATTTCTACTGTAAATTTTCATAATAAGAAAGTTACAAAATAAAAGTATGCCATTATGAAGATAGGCTGTTGTCAACAGCAGAACACTGGCCAGGACATATGAGTATCAAGAGTGGCTTTATCTTTGTGTTTGTAAACCTCACTCCTTCTTACTATGGCCTTGAATTATAGGAGGCATTATATGTTTTTTAACAGCTAGAAAATACATAGCTTTCTATTGCATTCTATACATGTCCTTGTTTTAGTCTTGGAGGTCAGGAGGAATATTTGACAACTCTACTGGCACAGGCCTTGACGAGCTTGTAATAGCTAAGAACCTCTTGTTCATTCCCTGCCGTGTGTGTGTGTGTGTGTGTGTGTGTATGTGTGTGTGTGTAACTTGCCCTTGTGTGATGGGAAATAGTGTCTTATCCTTGTGCCTTCCTTTATAGGAAGCACTCATCTACATGTGGGCTACAAAAAATTTTTACATGGAATTCTTTGTTCAATGAGTTTCTATAGAAAGTTACCAGAGATTCAAAATACTTCTAGAGTATTGTCTTTAAAGCAGCTGGCCCTGCTATCAGGAGACAGGATGCTAGAAATATAGAAGCAGTGGAACAAGGTGGTACCCAGCTTGGTGATAAGAGCTTCAGTGGTTCAAAATGCAACTGTCTATAATAAGAGAGGAAAAGATATCAAGAAGTAAGCTAGTATCCCAAGAACAGTCCTTTGTGTCCTGCAGAAAACACATTGGGGGCATAGACATCCCAAGGGCAGACAGTACATTGATGTTACAAGATATATTACAAGCCTTAATCATACATGCAGGCACAACTGCAGTAGTTAACAATGATGAAATATTTTGGCAGCAAGAACAAAAATAGTAAGACAATTTATAAACTTCTTCACAATATTAAGGAATCAGTTGTCTATAAAATCATATAAATTTGTGTATACTTCATGATTACATCATATTTTTGTCATTTTTTTTCTCCCCAGTTTTGTCTAGTCTGCTATTTAAATTTGGGTGCTATTAAAACTTCCAATTTCTGGGCTCTATCTCAGACATGTCTGGGCTGGGACTCAAGAGCCTGGAGTACTTTTGAAAGCCTCTTGGAGACTATGATGTTACTTGTATTTGATTACATTTTGGCAGTATGGTTTAAACTAATAAATAATCTGGACATGTTTCTGTCTTAGACATTTTCTCTGGAGTTTGCTAATTGTTGGCTGGTAATTGAGAGCTACTAACAAGGTAGCTTTTAGTACAGAAATCCGTGTGACCCCTCTTCTAAGGTGATTGGGACCCCAAGGTGTATTGGGGACCTAAAAACTATCCACAAAGGTATGAGTATTTTCCCTCCAATCTCCCCATTCTTGAAAAAATTTCTTTACTTTGAACCATAATAAGATTTTCTATAAATTCTCATCATCCTTATGTATTGGCCTGTTGATTTGGAATCCTTTTCGTACTTTGTCATGTATTTTAAAAATGTTTCAGTGTGTTATGCCTGTAATGAATAGTAGAAAAATGGGTGGGGGGAGGTCCCTGTTTTATATCCCTTTCTGTTACCCATTTATAGAAATACTTCATGTTCTGCTTAACAAATGTTCAGTGATTTGATTACAAACAAATAGTGAGATATATACCATATAGGCAAATCTCATGGGAGCTAAAACTGCATTTCTGTCAGTTTCTACTATATTTTTACATCAAGGAATTATGAAACATTTTACCCCACCAATCTTCTCATTTATTTATTATTGTCATTATGACACTGATTCATACTCTATGTTGCCAGTGTTTGTCTATTGAAAGTTGATAATGAGCCATGTTAAAATTCATAGAAGAGCAGACATTCTCAAAGGTTCCTTTTGCAATATAAGGTTTTTTAAATCCTAAAATAAAATATAAAAAGTTACTAACAATGCTTATAATTGTCATTCTTAAAATCATGAGGGTTTTTTTCAGATATATGCCTATTGATAAGATAGAAAACTTTAGAAATAGGTAAGTATCTGTGGAAGTTAATATTCCCTGATACATTATAGATGGCTTGTAAGTTAATATGTCCAGGGCCTATTAACAGCCCACCTATGGTTCCTAGACTCAGGGTTCACATGGACAGTAATTGGTATGAGACGAAGGTTTTGGGAACTAAAACAGACTTGAATGTATCCCCAGTTGTTGCGAGTTATTCAACAGCTTTTAAAATGATGTTACATTCGTTCCTGTATTTCTTTGGATATAGAGAAAGATTGGGAGCTTATATGTCAGTGAAAAGAAAACCTTTCAGATTCTCAATTAATAGTCAAGACAAGAGGAAAGGAAGACTCACAGGCTAAAATTGGGATTTTTAATATGCAGCCAGGAGATGGTTCACACTATTCTCCACAGTAATTCCACTGACCTTTTGTGGTCTCTTCACATATCTTACCTCTTGGGTCTAATTCAAAGACTCAACTTGAAGGACACACACGGACACACACACACACACACACACACACACACACACACACACCTAATTCAGGCTATTTTTAGATCTGTCTTCAAAGATAGGGGGAAATATGGAGGGTGCTGCAGGGTGGTGGCATTCATCTATCTGAGAAATGGCATCTAGCTGTGGCACTGATGTCTCCTTACAATACATTTGACCTGGCTAGATTTAGCAGTACAATGACATTAAGAGTTCACAGCTTTTGTTTGGTGCATGATACCTACAAACACCTGGGGTAGATTCTCTGTTCTTCTTGCTTTACTATTTTCTGCAGAGAAAGTGTGACTTATCCATGGTCTGGTATAACTGGGTCTAAATCCCCAAAGTATCTTCTTCAGAATACAGATTGGGCCATCTGTCCAGTCTGTGGCTCTGCCATCTGTACCATGCCATGTGCCCTTGAATCTCTAACCTAAGCAGAGAAAAATTAGACTGCCCTTTTGATGTTTCTGTGATGTCTCAAGTATGTGGCTGGAATTGGCAAGCCAACTGGTAGATAAATAATATATCAGAAAGTTACATTTCCAGGAGAGGAAATTACTTAACTGACCTTGTAGCATCCTATTAGAGTTTAAATTAAGGCTTGTGGGGCTGCTGCTGCTGTATTTTTAAACCTGAGGTCAGAGGAGACAGAAGCAGAAGGATAGTGTCAGCAAGGAGGGATTCAAAGGTTGCGCGTAGATGAACCATGCTCTTTTTCAAGATTGTTTTCTCTATAATAAGATACGCATAATGTTAAAGTTGTCATCTGTGCATTAAGTGTGCGCTTCAGTGACATTAACTATATTTGTACTGTGATGTAGCCATTGACACTATTGAGCTGAAGTTTTCACCATTTTATTTGAAAGCTTTGCACCTACTGAACAGTCATAGGACATTAAGTGGAAGTAGAACCATCGACTCTGATTATTCTAAGTATCTAACGCGAGCAGAATCATAACTTATCTGTTCTCTTGTACCTGACTGATTTTTCATGCTTTTCAGGTTCATCATACTGGTCATGATGCATCAGAACTTCATTCATTTTCAAAGCTGATATTGGTTACATCAGCTTTATCCAATGATAGGCATTTGGGTGTTTCCACCTTGGGGTATTATAAATAATGCTGCTTATTCAATTAGCTGTCCAAAAGCCCATTTTAACTTTTTGAGGAGATATGTGTGGGAATAGAAATGAAGGCTATAGAGGGTATAGAAATGGCATGCCTATAGGGGGCGTAGAATGCTTACTAGCCTTCCATAGACCCTGAGTCAATTTCTAACACCACATTTGGCATCTTACAACTGCTTATTACTCCAAATTCAAGGAGTTACCCTGCACATACATGCTAATCACACACACACACACACACACACACACACACACACACACAAGTGTGTGTGTGTGCACTATAAGACACTACAACACATTTCTACAAAACAAAGAAATTGAATAATCTTTTATAGTCATGTGAAGAATTGTGGGATTTTCTACAGTTGTTTAAGTTCCTTTTTGGCTTCTCTTTAGCTTGTTTTTGGCTCTTTCAAATGGCTGGAGCACTGACTAACACATGAAAAGTATGCTTGAATCACGTTGGAATCTAATTAAAAGCCACAGTGTGTGAAAACCTAGAGAAACAGTGTCAGAAACCTGGACATCCACTATTTTGGGGGATAAACTGATGTTCTGCAGGACACCTATACATGAATATAAACTGTAACTGCAAGCAGTGCTGCTCTGTGTTCATATTTTGGAACCTTCAAATAAAATTGTAAGAATATTGTAAGAATTCACCTGTAATAAGTATCTTCCTGACAGCTAACAAATACCATCAATTTTTATGATGCCAAATTTGTAAATAAATTATTATTGAATCCTATGACAATATAGTTTGGACATTTCCTGAAAATCTTTGCTTTTCAGACTTAAAGTAACTTAAATGTTCCTTGTTAATTTTCTTCAAACTCCGGGGAAGCAAAGAGGGAAGAAACTTACCTTCTTTGATCACATATAACTTTCTTTTGGAAGTAGCAATAATAAAATATGAATTCTAAAATCTACAATAATCTAGAATAAAAACCATGCACATATATACCTCAATTGTTTTAAAGATTCCTGAAACAACATGTTCAAAATCCTGGGGGTTGGGGGGAAACTGTGCTATCAAATACACTTTAACAATTGCCATCACCTGCCAAATGAATCTCACTTTTAAGTGACAACGAGAGTCCTTTTCTGGGTGGGTGATGGAGCACATCCTTGCTTTACATTCAGGATGTGTTGTATTCATATGGCTCTGTCCATGGTAGCTGTTAAGTCTATTTAGATGTCAGTGCCTGCAATGCTACAGTCATTGAGTAGAAAATGGGAAAGTAGAAACATGCCTACTGGAGCAAAGGCACCACTCTCTATTAACAGAAGTATTAGCTGTATCACACAGCTGTTTATGCTAGCCAAAGTTACACAAGATAACTCACCTCACCAAGTCTGTAATGTCTCCATTTCAGCCATTTTTTCATTGTGGGAGAAGCTTATTAGAAGGCTTCCTATTGTGACAGGAATTCACATGAAACCACTCATGGCTTCTACCTTCCTGGCTTATCATTGTCTTGTGCCTGTTGCCTAGCAACAAGAGCCTCTTATCTTTGCAGGTTAATTGTTCTTTATGTATAGCTTAGATCACTTCTTGGTCTTTGTTTTAATTTTGAAAAGTTTCAGAAATTCTTTTTTCTTACGTGCATTTACACGTTTCCCTTCTTTTTAGGCACAAGAAGGAAATGCACGCACCTTTCTGGTCCTCTGTGCATCATCTATCTACCTCAATGCCTTGCAGTCTGACTAAACAAAGAAACTCCTAGATAGCAGAATATGTTCAGATAGCAAAGAGCACAGTGGTTGACAGCTTCTTCCTGGGACTTAGGGACTTATACTGGCTTCTATTAAGGATACCCAGGACTGTAGCAGGAGTCAGCTCAGGATTCATTTTCCTCCCTGATATTGAGAAAAGGATTCCTGGAGAAAGGTCTCAAGCCATGTAGTTTTGATGAAAAGTACAGAATCAGCCCCAGAAAGCTTATCATGATTTTTAAGAGAACAGAAATTTAAAAATAAAGCTAGTTTATAAAATGTGGTAAATATGTCTTTGACTCTCTATGCTTCTGCTCCCCTTTTTGTTTAGTTCTACCCATCCCCTGACTCCCCACAGTGTCCTGTCCTTTTTGTCTCCTTGTAATTTCTTAGCTGTTTTTAGACCTGTTTTTTTTTTTTTTTTCAGAGAAGAATGAAGAACAGAGTGTCGGCAGAGCAGTCAAAGGCCCCGTGCAAACAGAGAATGAACTCAGTGCAGTAAGTTCTAGATTATCCTCTGAGGGTGGCAGCTGAAAAGTTGTGGGCTCAGCTCCACTTTCACTTCAAGAGTTCGTCAGCTGGGTCCACTGCAGAGTCAAATCCACCATTGGTGTCCCAGAAGACTCTAGCTCATGCAGTGCATTCAACATTAAGGCAGAGCCTTAGTTACTCAACACACAGCAACCAAGTTTCTATTAACAATGTAGGTCTTTTAGAGAAATCCCTTAGCAATAGTACTGAAATTCCTCTGGTTTGACTCTCAACTTCCACTGTTTTAGTTTCTTTTACTGATGAACCCAGCTTTTTTCTACAAAAACCAAAACCAAGACATAAACAAAACAAAACAAAACAAAATCCTAGACTTTATTTTAAATTCTGTTAAGAGCAGAGGTGTGGTCCTTCAGCATCTCAGAGGGAGGATTCAGCCACTTTCTTCACTTTCCATTCCTGCTGCAATCTTTTGCATGCTTTCTGCTATATCAGATAACAGGTGCTACTGGCATCTGCAATGGAAACTCACCAGGGAATAATGGTGAGTCTCTAACTCAGGCTAAACAAAGTTACCCATCTCACCTCTGGGCTATCCCTGAAATGATTATAAGGGTATAGTTTCTATGAGTACTGAACTCACTGTATGCCAGTAGCAATATACACCAGGTAAAAGGTTTACTTTGTTCTGTATACTATTTTATGCAATGGCTATGCTGTCCACCAAAACAAAAGACAGACATAAGGAGATTTTTTTTTTAAGTACCATCACAATTTTATGTGTTCAGGGAAGAGACCTACAATGAATTATTTTTAAGAATGACTAATCCCATGGTTGTTTAATAGAATATATGGAATTAATTCAATGTTCTTATATCTGTTGAGGTTTGTTTTGTGTCCGAGTATATGGTCAGTTTTTGAGAAGGTACCATGAGGTGTTGAGAAGAGGGTATATTCTTTTGGTTTAGGGTGAAATGTTCTGTAGATATCTGTTAAATCCATTTGGTTTATTACTTCTTTTAGTTTCACCGTGTCTCTGTTTAATTTCTGTTTCCATGATCTGTCCATTGTTAAGAATGGGGTGTTGAAATCTCCTAATATTATTGTGTGAGGTTCAATGTGTGCTTTGAGCTTTAGTAGTGTTTCTTTTACAAATGTGGGTACACAATGCCTTGCATTTGGGGCATAGATGTCCAGAACTGAGAGTTCATCCTGGTGGATTTTTCCTTAGATGAGTATGTAGTGACTTTCTCCATCTTTTTTTTTTTTTTTTTTTTTTTTGATAATTTTTGTTTGAAAGTCTATTTTGTTGGATATTAGGATGGGTACTCCAGATTGTTTCTTGGAACCATTTGCTTGGAAAAATTTTCCCATCCTTTCACTTTGAGGGAAAGTCTGTCTTTGACTCTGAGGTGTTTCCTGTATGCAGCAAAATACTGGATCCTGTTTACACATCCAGTCTCTTAGCCTATGTCTTTTTATTGTTGAATTGAGTCCATTGATGTTGAGAGATATTAGAAACCAATGATCATTGCTCCCTGTTATTTTTGTTGTTAGAGTTGGAATTATGTTTGTGTATCTCTCTTCTGTTGGGTTTGTTGTGAAAAGATTAATTTCTTGCTTTTTCTTGGGTGTAGTTTCCCTCCTTGTGTTGGACTTTTCTTTCTATTATCCTTTGTAGGGCTGGATTAGTAGAAAGATATTGATTAAATTTGATTTTGTCTTGGAACACTTTGGTTTCTCCACCTATGGTAATTGCAAGTTTTGCTGGGTACACAATGCCTATGATACAACCTATAGACCATATGGAGCATGGAAGGAAGACCAGGTTGTGGATGCTTCAGTCCTGCATTGAGGGGGAATAGAACGATTGCTGGAGATGGAAGGAGAGGGGGCCAAGGGAGGGATAAAGGAGGAGTAAATAAGGGTGGGAGTATCAGAATCTGGAGAAGATGTGAGAGAGGTACAGAGGGTCAGGAAATCAAATAAAAATAGGTATTAGGTGGGATGAGGAACTGAAAATAGCCACTGGAGGGTCCCAGACACCAGAGAAACGTAAGACTTCCAGGACCCAAAGGGAATGACTTTAGATGTAATGGGCAGAAAAGGGGGAGATTGAACCTGTGGAGACCACTTTTAGTAGATAGACAAGGCCCCTGGTCGAGGGATGGGACCACACACCCATCTCAAAGTTTTTTAACCCAGAAGTGTTCCTGTCCAAAGGAGGAATAAGGACAAAAAATGGAACAGAAACTGAAAGAAGGGCCAACTGGGGAATGGCCCCACCTGTGGATGCATCATGTCTGCAGACACCAAACCCAACACTGTTGCCTTGGTCAGGAGGTGCTTGCAGACAGGAACCAAGTGAGGCCGTTCCTGGGGAGGTCTGGCCAGCAACTGACCAATGCATATGCGGATGCTTGAAGCCAACCATCAAACTGAGCTCAGTGAACTTGGTGGGAGAGCTGGCAGAAGGATTGGAGGAGCAGAGGGGAATTGCAACCCCATTGGAAGAACAACATAGGCTGGCCTGACCACCCAGTTCTCCCAGAAACTAGACCACCAACCAAGGAGTGTACCTAGAGGGATCTCTGGCTCCAGATACATATGCAGCAGAGGATGGCCTTGCCTGACAGCAACAGGAAGGAAGGCCCTTGGTCCCAGGGAGGTTTGATGCCCCAGAGTAGGAGGATGCTGGAGTGGTAGGGCAAGAGAGTGTGGGTGGGTGGGGGAGCACTCTCATACACGCAAAAGAGAGAAGGAGGGCAAATTTGGGATGGGGGTGGAGGAGGGGTAACAGGGAAGTGCGTTATCATGAGATAGGGGGTTGGTGGAGGGGGTAACCGGGAGGTGGGATATCATTTGAGATGTAAACAAATGGAAATAATAATAATAATAATAATAATAATAATAATAATAATAATGGCATTAAAAAAGAATGACTAATTCCCTCTTAAATCAACAATTACATTCTAATTTGACCTTTTGTATGTGGTGATTTTCCTGCTATGTTTTCAAAGAGTGAAGCCCACCTACATGTAATTCCATTGCAAATGTAATAGTTTCATATCATCAACCTATTAATACACTTTCACAATGAGACATCCTCAAACCCATGAATTCTTTTCCCCATAGGAAGTTTCAAATTTTAAAATTATAAGATCCTTGATTATATATAATGATTATATGATCATGTCATATCATTTTTGTTCCTTCTTGATGGTACCAAGTACAGGATCAAATACATAATAGCAAGTGATGCACTCACTGAGGAATCAATGGATAAATCAAGCATCTCACAGCAAACTTTAAAGAGGACTTTTATTTTGCAAAGGTTAGAAATACAGGGCAGGATCAGCTGTGTCAACACTGCTACCACATAGAATTGGTCACTCAGAGTTTTTTAAAGTCATTTTAAAGAAAGAAGTAAAATCTTAGATCTCTCTTTCTTTTTTTCTCTCTCTCTCTTTCTGTGTGTGTGTGTGTGCGTGTGAAAATTCAAGTCTTCACTTTTTTTACTTCTAATATTTTCCCATTATCATAAGTAATAAAAAATTTGTGAATTGGCTCTCAAGCCAGTTTTTATCTTGTGCATATTTATACATACACATATATACATCTTCACATACAGTGTGGTTTTTTAGGGTTTTATAAACTTTATAGCTTTGGTACCATGCTATAGATATACATCACTTGGTAACTTTAGGATTTTTTTCACTCATCATTGTTTGTGAGTTATCTGTGTTATATGCAAATAAACTTGGCTCATTTTAAAACATATGCAGCACGGTATTATACATTTTAGTTATCTATTCTTTCCATTGCCAAATTCACAGGTTATTTTCAATTCTTCTTTCATAAACAATACTACAGTAAATATGTCTTGGGGCTTGTGTAAAACTTGCCAGGGTACAAACTTATTGACTTATAGAGTATTTACATTTTTCATATTCCTAGCTACAATCAAATAACTCCCTAAAGTGTCTACAAATTTACAATTTACCAGCAGTAGACAAATTGCCTCCTCTCCATTCTTGCAAACACAAACTAAACACATTCTGTAAAGAAGGTAGTAGTCTATTATCCATTTTATGTTTGATGGCCAAAGCAATCAAATCCAGCAATCCTTAAATAAATGCTAGTGCAGTGCTAATAATTAGAACATCATGTCACTGTTGATTCTGTTTCTTTGATATTAATATTGAAGAATGAACTCTAATTAAGAGCTAAGGAAAAGACGCAGAATTGAGAAGTGATCACTTCAACAGATTGGGAATGGATTGTTATGCATTGCTGAGTTTCAAACAATGATCGGACACATTCCAACTTGCTTTAACTTGTTCTAACAGGTTTACAATAAGTGTGATGGAATATTCCACTTCTGTGTTATCCTTTTCAATAGTTTTGATTTTAACTTTTTATAGACAAAATGCAGGTTAGACTTACTTTTTAATAAGAGTAGTGTTCAAATACTAGGAGATTTTTCCAAAATTAATTGATACCTATATTTTATAGAAAATTAGATTCACTGTTGTCCTAAATGATTTGGAACAGGACCACTAAGGCAATATGCTGAGCGTATGATGACTTCAACATAAAGCTTTTCACGATTGAAATCAAGAGACACCATCTTTGGTGGTTGTAATTGTGGAAGAAAATGTTAGAAAGGTGGGCAGCTGGATTTGTGGAAATTCAGAAATCCATTCAGGACTTATGGAACACGTACATAGGAAAAACAGATCGTCTTTATCCTCGGATGGTAGTACGCAATCATAATCCAGCACTCAAGATTCAGAGGCAGAATGGTAGAGAGTTCATATTCAGTCTCTGCTACATAGTGAGACTCTATCTTTAAAAACAAGGATGAGTGCTTGTTTGAACAAGGGTAGTTCAGTGGGTAATGGTCATTGCTGCTAAGCCCGATGACCCGAGTTTTATTTCTAGAACTGTATAGTAAATAGAACTAGCTTCTACACTCAGTCTTCTGACCTGTACTTGATCATTATGACATATATAACACACACACAAATAAATAAATGTAATCTCCGGGGGGTGGGGGGGAGGGAAGTCCTGAGATGTAGCTCTGTAGTATTCCTGGGTTCCATCTCCAGCATTGCAAAGTAAAGATAATCCTTTTAAGACACTGTTGCTAGGACAAATCAAGGCCAGCTGTTTTTGCAGTTTTCATTTTTTTTTTTTTGAGATTAAAGATTCACAAAGGAGGAGACATTGACCCAGCATGGATTCCATTCCTGCTCAGAGCTCCTTGAGTAAACTCATACCAAGAGGCACACACAGGAAACGAGCACATTGTCCTGAGGGGAAAAGAAGGGGAAATGTAGCTTAACTATAGGTAAATAGATGCTGAGTGGACAGAAACAACACAGAGGTTGAACCACTGATATCTGATGTCTACCACCTGCCAGGAATGAACAAGGTAGACACAGTTTCTGTGCACCATGGACTGACACATAATGATATCTAATAGATTATGATGTCTGCCAGAAAAAAAAAAAAAAAAAAAAACAGCCTTCTCCCTTAAGTACCTAAAACAGTGACTTATAAACAAGTGAACTGATTTCTTCTTATTTTTAAAATTTTAAAGTGTGTGTGAGTTTGTGTGTGTGTGTGTGTGTGTGTGTGTGTGTGAGAGAGAGAGAGAGAGAGAGAGAGAGAGAGAGAGAGAGAGAGAGAGAGAGATTTTCTGTATATTGGTGTTTTCCCTGCATGTGTATCTGTGTACCACACAAAGGCAGTGCCCACAGAGACCAGAAGGAGGGTAATGAGATCTACTGGAACTGCAGTTACACACCACTGTTGGCTGCCCATGTCCATGCTGGGTAATGAACCAGTGTCTTCTGTAAGAGCAGTCATTACTCTTAACTGCTGAGGCATCTCTCCAGTCCTTTGAACTGGTTTCTTTCAACCTAAACTCAATTATTCTTTGCCCTACAAAAATATCTTTTTCTAGCATACTCCCAGGTTAACTGGAGAAAGTCTCAGGCTCAGAACCACCTTTCACTTGTCTCTATTTCCTTATCAATTTTGAATCTGGCTCCTTCTATGCATGTAGAGAGAGGCATTTCCCTAACTGGTTCTGATTATGCCAATAAAGATGGCAGAAGCTAATCACTAGGTGAAAGAAAAAAGGTGGGATTTTGGGTCCCAGGCAGAATTCTGATATAGAATAGCTGATGACTTTAGGGCAATAGATTATTGTGGGGCAGTAGGCTGTGAGAGGCAGCTGGGTAACTGGTCGAGCATGCTTTGAACCCCAGAGACCCTAAAGGGATGGTAGGAGTTAGTGTTGTGCCTGGGACCCCCCCAGTTCCTTTCACATAGCCACAGCCTTCTACAGCCCCTCCCAAAGAGAGGTTTGTGGCCATTGGTCACATACCACAGGTAGAGGATATGACTACAGGCCACAGAACCTCAAGAAATCTCTATATTCATGAGATACCTATAGGTAAGAGGGCGTAGCCAATTAAGCATTCCTTCCCAGACCGTCCTCCTTGCAAAAGGTATTTGACCTCAGGCAAACCCTGAGAATATGGGGTATAGCTTCATCTACTTTCCTCCATGACCATAAATACCATAGCCTAAGACCATAGACTACCTCTCTTCTTTGAGGCCTGCTGTGGGGAATCGTGGAGAAGGTCTTCAACTATAGAGCCACTGCTGTCTAATCTCCCACAGGCCTCTCTACGTTCCAGCCACGGAGGTCGCCACGGAGGTCGCCAACTCAAGCGAGCTAGCCGAGCCAGCCATGACCCATCCAAGAGTCTCTCTTCCCTGCTGGACGCTGCCAGAGCTCGTCCCCCTAGTTCCTTTGGCTGCGGGTCTATCCAGCCCATAGGCCCTGTCTCAGTCCTTCTGCAACCTCTCAACAGAGCCTGAGAGTCCAAGGACTTGATACCAGTTGGTCCCTGGTCTCCTCCTGGCCCCACGATCCCCAAACCAAGAGCTCCGGCCACCGCAGGGTCTCAGACTATGTTCTCTCCACCCCGGAGCAGAGCCCTGTGGCTTCCCAGAGTCTGATGTCTGCCCAGCCTACGTGGAGTGAACTCAGTCGAATTCCCAAGCCTCTGCTTCCCTGAGCCACAGTCCCTTGGCGGGGAGGGCAGACACATGGGATCCACAATTCAACCCACCAGACTCACGCTCACATGTGCACTATAGCCCAACAGATTCTGTGCCCTGCAATTGAGTTATCTGGCTAGTTTTAAAATATTACGGCTATCTTTGTGTTTTCCATCCACAGCAAATCAGGTGGGCAGGAGAAAAGGTACAACCTGTGGACATTGGCAGAGCTAGCCATGGGGCAGATGGCCTGGGGAGAGGAACACAGTTCTTGGCATTCATGGGAAAGGTGTCAGAGCTGATGGTTTGGCAGAGCTGAGGGAGACCAGGATGGCTTGGTGAAGCTAGCTGTGGAGGCTGAGTGAGATGGCCATTGGCAGTAACTAATCTTGGAGCATAGCATGGGCCATGGCACTGGGCAAGGAGCAAGCATGATTTTTTTTTTTAAGTTGCATGCAACATATGCTTCATTCCTAACCACTCATCTCAGCCCTACTATGTAAAATCCAGTAACATTTGCCACTGTATTAGAATTCTGGTGGATTTCCCTGTGCTTAATTCTAAACCACTTCATTCCAATGAATATACTTGAATTAAATTACTTGTTCTGAAAACACTGTCTAAAAGGGGGGAAGGATTATCACCTGTCTTCTAGTTTCTCAATACCCATCTATGCATAGAAATTCTTTTCTCTTCTTTCAATTTACAGAAAGCATCACATAGAAATAAAATTTATTCTCCGTTCACAAAGGAGAAACAAAGAAATGTGTCTGTTACTAAGCTAAAGTTTCCTTAAGGCTCAATGTCTCACTGATGAAACTACTATTACTAGTGTTAAATTTGAATATATATATATATATATATATATATATATATATATATATATATAAGTTTTCTTTAAAAAATAGAAAAGAAAAGAAAAATCTCTGGGGAGTGAGCCATTTTTTCATTCAGCTATGGAATGAAAAGTTCCAGCTGGTGAGTAATGGGTCAGTTCACCCTAGATACACTGACAAACTCAATGAAGAGAACAAAGACAAGGAGCCCTGAACCAAAGCTTCCTTTTGAGGAAGGAGATACTTTCTGGAACAGGAAGTGAGACTCTGTGAGTAGAGCAATCTTGTCTGCTGAAGTTTTGTTGCAGGTAGCTTCTCTGTGCCTCCTGTCTTATGTTTTCTATTGCTTCAGGTCAGCATTTTTCTGATCCATTATGCCTTGTGGCTACATGTGAGAGGATGACTAAAGAGAATTCCTCTGGTCTAAGCCTCTGGAGCAGTCCAACTCTCAGAACTGGATTGGATTTCTAGATAATCAGATAGTCAAGAACAAATGCAGCATGAACACACTTGACCTCTTTTGTCAGGGCACTGCAGATAAAAGGGAGTCCCTCTAACTGTCTCTGTTCTCCAGTCCCTTGCAACTTCTCATAACATAGCTCAAGGTTCAGAGACCTGGGAAGGTATATTCCACCTGCTTTCTTTTTTAAGCTGTACCCTCTCATTGACCATGGATGGCTTCCCTGAGAGCCATAGAGCCTATAATAAGAAATGAAATAGATTCCTGACAAAATGTAGGTCTCTGTTGGAATTAAGGTGTGTAGATATTTGTTGAATAAAAACAGCAGTGTACCCTTATAGTTTACTCTATACAGTTCTATTTTTATAAACTGTCAATGTCAATGTATTGGAATTATTATGAGAAATTGCAGTTTATACTCTAACCTGGGAATCCCATTATTTAGGGACTCTGTCAATTAAATTCTCAAACCCCTTTCTATTCAGCTTTACAAAGTTCTTCTAAGATCAGATAAGGAATTTACAATAGTGATGACCTGTTAATATCACTTAAGCACCTAGCACTACAGAAAACTACATGAAATTAATTAATGTGGTAGTCTGCATATGTTCAATGTGTTTGACACAACATAAATAATATTTTATTTGTTCTTCAATTGATTATTATCCCTTAGGAATTGCCATTTCATAATGACTTATGTCTATCACCTGTTTCTTTCAAGATCACATTTATCTTCTTGGTAAAAAAAAAAAATCATTAAGTGCCTAGTATGTTGTTTATTTATAGTTTATATTAGTTATGTTATAAACATTTGATGAATTGACGGGTATATTATGAGTACTCTGAAAGTGAGTTAGTCTTAGATATTTGCATAAAGATTTATGGTCATAGAAGAAATACATAAAATATGGATCTATACATAACTAAATTACAAGGCACAACAGACCCGTTGTCTTGTCTTGTAATCCAAGGGTGGTGTATTTGTTTCCTTGGATTGTCACAACCAAGTATAATGAACTCTGTGTCTTTAACAAGATTAATATATTTTTCACTATTATGGAGGTTAAAAGGCCAAGGTACAAATACCATAAAACCATTTTTCCCCTTGCAACCCCTTGTCTTGTAAATGGTAATGTTTGTCCCTGTATCTTTTGCATGGCATTTTCTTCTATGTCCTAATTGTATATTAATCTCTTCTTCTAAGGAAACGAATCATACTAGATTAGATTCCACACATAGATCTCATTTCATCTTAACTGTCTTTTTAAAGGCCCTGCCATCAAAATCAGTTAATCCTGAGATGCTTAGGGATTTTGAGGGAGATATAATTCATACTATAAAAAGATGTTAAGGAGGAACCTGTGTAGGACTTAGGCTAGGCTCCACTCCAATTCATATACAACAGTGGTTCTTAAGCTTCCTAGTGCTGTGACTCTTTGATACAGCCCCTCATGTTGTGGTGGCCCTCAACCATAAAATTAGTTTCATTGCTACTTCATAACAGTAATTTTGGTAGTTATGAGTCATAATGTAAATTTCCTGTTTTCTGATGGCCTTAGGTGATCCCTGTAAAGGTCATCTGTTCCCCCTACCCCACCCCATCCCATCCTACCCCTTTGGGTTGTGTGTTATGACTCACAGGCTGAGAACCACAAATGCACAGAAAAATCTACATTCAACTTTATCCTGGTCAAAGTGACTGGAGTGGGTTGAACATATAATCTAACATGAACATAATCTAGCATTCAGAGTAGACTAGACAAAGGTGGTCTTTACCCCTAGTGTTTAAACTTTGGAGAAGGAAGATTGGGCCTGGGGTATACTTCTTTGAAGTACGAGAAAAGAAACTTTTTTAAGAATGGATTTTGCCTAGTGGGGAGCCAGAATACAGAGATGTGACCATCAGACAGAAGGGCCCTAAGGCATGAGTTGAGCCAGCAAACTACACCAGCTACTCCTCATTTCTCTACCTTCCCTTTGAATTTTATATTTGTTTTGTTGGTTTACTTTGTTTTCATTAAAGGAAATCAGAATTAGATTTTGTCACTTGTTATCACAAAGTGCCAGTTGGCAGGCACATAGACCAGACAAAATCTTCCATATGGTGGTGGTGGTGGTGGTAATAATAATAATAATAATAATAATAATAATAATAATAATAATAATGTATCTGTAAAAGAATTAGAAAACAGAAGGCATGTGTGCCTCCATTCCCCCTGAAGACAGCAGGTCTGATCTGGGATGCTACACAAGGTAGGGTCTGCACAATACTTGAACTGAAGAAAGTAGAAGTCATGGTACCAGGTGTGGCTGTATAAACCTATAATCCCAATACATGGGAGGCAGGTGGCAGGGAGATACAGAATCCAAGGTGAGTCTGGGATCTAACTATGACACACAAAAAGAAGATGAGTGACATGAAGCATTTGAACGTATCAGGTATACAGTCCTTTCCATACAGTTAAAGAAGTTAATTGCTACATAGCCTTTCTTTGGGTTTACAGAATATAGCATAGACTATCTGATGACTTGTTTTTTTTTACAGATCAACCAACACAAAACAAGGCAGTTGTTAAGTTGAATATACAGAAAAACAATATGTCTGCTTTAAGAAAATACCAAATCAGTTCTGGGAGGTCAAGGTGAGTTGGGATGTTCTGGTCAGTGAAACAAGAGGAGAGTTAGAGCTGGGGACAGAGGCCACACTTCCCACAAAGCCCTCCTATACATTGACTTGTTGGGCTTCTTTCCTGTCCTATAAAACTCCCTGATCCCCCTGAATTTCTCACAATGTAACTGTAAGGCTGACAGACCCTCTTCTGTAGATGATGATCCTTGAATAAGCCTGAATCATTCATGCCAACCCTCGCCTCCCTAATGTTGCCTTTGGAGTGCTTAGCAGCCCCAGACATTATTCTGCTAATAGTTAGCTCTAAATTTAATTATAAGGAGTGATAATCACCCAGAGAGGCAAAGACTAAACTGCCAACTTTTCCCATCCCTTCAAGCTCCTCCAGGCAGAAGAGCTCTCACAGATGGGCATTCATTTGCATAATTAGGCACCCTTTGTTCTTCTTGCTTCAGCTAAGCATCTTAGGGCACCACTGTCACCTTCTCTGCAGACCACTAAAACAATGTGTGAAGATGTTCCATAGAAAAAGCAGCAGTGTAGATCAAACCTCGGGAAAGGTACAATTAGAAATGTGTTCTGTTGCTTTCGGTCATGAAGATGGTCCTGGAAGGTGGAAGAGAGAGAGCTCTGGAAAGGAAGCATTAAATATGCAAGATGTTAAGTATTTGTGAGAAAGTGACTAGGACTTTGCTAGATTGCCACCGCCCTTCAGATGTACAGACCCCTCAGAAAGACTACTTAAAGGACTGTACCATTCTAGTGGGCAGGAGCCAGCAATTGTAATTTTAGAAAATTACAATCAAAACTTCTGAAATATTATCATTTCAAAAAGCTGAAAAGTAGCCATAGTTTCTAAAATTTGACAGACCTAGTTACTGGACAATTTCACTTCATCTTTTAAATATTTAGCTTTGGAAGAGGGAGTATACTTAGTTTTGAGGTATGATTTTGCTCTATACCTAAGGCTGATTTTGAACTCAATATCCTACTACACTGGTTTTCTGAATGCTGGGATTACAAGCACAGACCCCCACAGGCGGAAACAATTACTTTTAAAAGCATCTTGAGAAAGGCTTTATAAACCATTGCAAATATGTCTGTGGTGAAATATTAAATATACAAAAAGCAGGTGTAAAAACTGTAAATACAGAATGACTTTAATTATGTAAAATAAATGAATATGTACTCAAAAAGAGAAAGATTTAAAATATGATATCAAAATATGATCAGAGGTGTTTGTGGTTTGATGAGCACACACAGGATAAGTTTATATTTAATTGCATGTGTTTTCTAATTTTTTTTCTAATAAGTATGAACTGCTTTCATTAAGTGAGACCTTTTGTTATGTGTGAAAATCTTTGTGCTCCTAGCAGAAAATAAAAATTAAAAAGTTAAAAAAAACAAAAAAGGTTATTTTAAAATAAAATTTCCTTCACAAAAATTTAAACTCTTCATGTTTTAAAACATTTATAAAGAAGCCAGAGAATGACTGATTTCAAAATACCAAGTAAATGTCTTGGTCAAAGGAAACTGCAAAGTCATTTGTCATGATTTTACAAGCATTGTTCATGTTCTGTGATGGGTTCTCATTTCATTACCAGGTAAGAAATTAGAGAGATAAAAATGATTTCCCAGGGTTACCTATGACTGGAAAAGAAAAAACCAGAGATCTCATTACAACAGCAGGGCACAAGACTTGATCTTAGAGATGCCCAGAAGAGGGTGGGGACCATAAGGGTGGAGGGAAGAGAGAGAGAGAGAGAGAGAGAGAGAGAGAGAGAGAGAGAGAGAGAGAGAATCAGTTGTTTCCTTTCATGTTTCTAGCTTGTTCTTCGAAGGGATACATGTCCCCCACATGTGCCCCACCTCAGAAAGAATTGTCACCGCAATCTTTGAAAGGAAGGGTTTGCCATATTTCACATGTTGAATAATATTGTACTATATTTTACTGTATTACTATATTATACCACATTGTGTATTAATGTAAACCTTGAACTTATAATCCTTCAGCCTCAGTGTCCTGAGTTCTGGGACAAGAGGTGAAAGCCTTGCTCTGTTCTGTCTTTGCTTCTTTCTTTCTGTGTTTTTTTCCTTTCTTCCTTTTCCCTCCTCCTCCTCTTCCTCTCCTTCTCTCTCTCCTTCCCTCCCACTTCCCTTTCTCCCTTCCTCCTCCATTTCTCCTTCCCTCCCTCCCTCCCTCCCTCCCTCCCTCCCTCCCTCCCTCCCTCCCTTCCTTCCTTCCTTCCTTCCTTCCTTCCTTCCTTCCTTTTGAAACAAGGTCTCATGTATCCCAAGTTCTCCTAAACTCATTATATAGTCCAGGATGATACTGAACTTATAGTCCTCTTTCCTTCACCTTCTAAGTACTGGAATATATGTGCACACATACGAGTAAGCAAACCTCTGTGTGTGTGTGTGTGTGTGTGTGTGTGTGTGTGTGTGTACAGAGAACAATGTTGATTGTCTTACATTATTGTTATCTTATTATTGTGAGACAGATTCTGTCACTGAACCTGGAGCAATCAATCAATCAGCTCACCAATCAGCTAAACTGGCTGTCCAGCATGCTCTAAGATACTATTCTTTTATCTCTACTTTCCAGTGCTGAAATTATAGGAATGCATTGGTATGTTCAACTTTTTACTTAAGTGCTGGGGACCCAAACTCAGAATTTTATGTTGGTTCTTTACTTAAGTGCTGGGGACCCAAACTCAGAATTTTATGTTGGTACAGTAACAGCTTACCCACTGAATATCTCCCCAGCCACAATTTAAAAATCTAAATATTAACAGTATTGTTCCTAAACAATGAAAGAATGGTTTAGCATTTATCATCATCAGAAGAAATATCAGAGCCTTGAAAAAATATGCTCATTTTTAGGAGATGGCATACAACAGTTTCCCCAAGGGTCGTACTAATCTATTCTCTCACTACAAGAGCAGCAATATCTGAGGACCCTGTTGTCAGCTATACCACACTCTTAGAAAAACTCTTCTACTTTGGTTTAACTGAAAATTCCTGTAACGAGAACCAATTGTTTTCTAGAACTAAAACTGTGTTCTCTGGGTTCTTGGATTGTCTGTCCTGTTGATGTCAACTAATAGAAATTGAAAGAGGACTGTCCAAGAAAGAGGACTAATCCATCACGCAACGTTCTTTGACTGCTTACTCACTGATTACCCCAGCAACAAAAGGCCATGAGCCAGAAAAGAAAACTTTTCAGTATCCCTGCCCTTTCTCTGACACCTGTAAGAAGAGAGTCCCACATGGACTTGAGCTTTCCTCAGAGAGCATGCCAAGCTGTTGTCTGCCTGTCTATGTGTCTGTCCATGTTTTTAATAATATGTTATATCAAAGAATGGTCCATCTCTGTGTCTCCTTGAACCGTAAACATGGAACCTTTTCCCTGGCTCCCATATTTTCAAACTTGGTGCATGATTCCAGGCCCCCATCCCTCAGTCATTTTCTCCCCACTCTCATTTTCTCTGTTGATTTTATTTTATTTTGAAAGCATCTATGTAGCCACAGCTGGCTTCCACCTGGCAGTATTCCTGCCTCAATTTCTGAAGAGCTGGCAATAGAAGCATATGCCACTACATCTGACAACACAAATTTTATATCATTTAAATGTTGACCATTCTATCAAAAATCTACTTATTTTATGTGTGAAGGTATACATGGATACATAAACGTATGAACATACATATGTGTGAGATTCATTTATTAAGAGGAGGCTTGTTATAAGCAGCACATGTAAAATAAAGACTACTCTGATACTGGGCAGCTTTCCCAAGCCGTCGGAACTAGCTTTCTATGATCTAGGGTTCTATTGCTTTGCAGGATAGATCATGGGAGTGATCAGTCTCATCAGACTTATATTTGAGCGTCTAAGTTTATGTAAAACTTCCTGCTAGATTTAGGATACCTAGGAGTAACTGGCATGACATTTGGTCACTTCTATCATGGATCATGCTGGACAAGGTTCCCTTCTTGGAGACTGATACCAGCACATGAGAAAAAGATAGAAGGATAGGGATAGAGACAGACAGATAGACAGACAGATAGACAGACAGAAAGACAGGTGCATACACACACACACACACACACACACACACACACACACACACACACACACACAGAGGTGAGGGAGGAAGGGAGGGAGGGAGGGAGGGAGGGAGGGAGGGAGGGAGGGAGACATATAAACAAGCTCCATTCTGTGTTTCAGCTCTGGAATGACACACATCTGTGTATTGAGAGACTATCTCTAGGAATGGGATATGAGCTTTAAATATTCTACACTTAGACATGCTTTCTCATTTTTCTAAAACATAGTTACTAAGAAAATGATTGATAAGCAATAATACATTGTACGAAAAGGTTTTCTTATTTTAAAAACATGACTCCTGTAAGAAGAGGTTCTGCCTGGAGAGCTCACATCCCTCTCTGTTGTACCTTCATGAATAACAAGTCCTCTTTTCAGTCACATAGTGTTTTATCTTAAAAGAAAAAATGTTTATGGTCAATTTACAAGCTCATGAGTTCTGAACAAAATCATGTCTCGGTACATTAAGTAAAGAGTTATATGTATATAAAATAAACTAGCGTATTTTTTAACACTGTCATAATACTTCAGTTAAAAATATGAATTTTTCTAATCTAGCATATTCTAAACAAAAACTATGCATGCCTTTACAGATCGCATGACTGATGTCCAAGATAGCCTAGCTGTCTATATGAGAAAATAAAAAAATAGTTACTGCATTTCCTGCAATGTGTAAGGCCACTGATTCTCCCAGAGGAAAGCACTCTAGAGAACCGGAGTCTACCTTGTAAGAACTGCTCATAAAAGAAGAAACTTTTCTTCCCTCTGTCAAATTTCCATCACTACAAACAACCAAGAGGCCTCCATTTATGCAGCATTTGTCTGTGTGGGCAAGTTCCTTAGTGGAATGCCTTCACAAAGCCAGTGCCAGCCAAGCCTGGCTCTCTCAGAGCTAAAACAGCTGTTTCAGAGAGTCTTTCAAATGTAAAGTAGGATTTTTTTCTATGTTCATCCCTCTGAAAGCAGGAACTTAAAAATCTTTTAAAAATTCAACCCTGAATTGTTACACGGGTAATTGGAAGGGCCTAGTATGGTTTGGGCAAAGGCCCCTCTATTCAGGCCCAAGTCCCCAGAAAGGAAGAGACAAGTTACAAGCTCGGAGTTGTACATTCCCTAAGTCCTCTTTCCCTCTGTGAATGTTATTCTGGAGGTAGATTTTACTTATAGCTTACCTGTTTCATATACTTTCTAAGTCTGGTGGAAATTAACTTTATTATAAGGTCACATTTTATTCATGTGTTGTGCCAGTCAAGGTGACACAAAAACTCATTTGCAGGTTCTTGTAGCTCTGTTTGGGTTTTGTAAGAGAACAATTTTATCATGCGAGGTTTCTCACAACATACAGCTTCCATAAACCAGAAGCTCTGAGATATGACTGAAGTCACATGAAGATAAGGAGAGGGAAGGGAGAAGAGAAAGAAGGAAAAATGGAAGAGAAGCATAAGAGAGAGAGAAGGAGGAAGTAGGGAAGGAAAACAAAGCCAGGAAGAGGAGAGAAAGGTGGTTAGCTAAATCAGTTAGTAGGCAAACTAAAGTATGAGTATAGTAAAGGTAAAATATGAGTATATACTCAACACTTTCCCATCTGGCATATGTGTAAGGAATACAACATGATATTTTTCTGTGCTAGGCATAAAGCTTGGGGCCCCAGGGAGTGGTAGAGAGATGGAACTCTAGCCAAATTATCTGCCACTGATCTACGCAAACCCTGATCCCCGACATGATGATTTGGTAGATAGTGAGTGAAACCATGTTAATTGTCATGCAAATTAATATAGACATCATTTCATAATCATTTTTTTTCCTTTTGGGTGTGGTAAGAGCATGTAAAACCCCAGTCACCTAACAAATCTCCAATGTATGTTATTTTAAAAACTGTACTCCTCATATATTAGTTCTGAAGATTTGCTTATCCTAGTGGAGGACCACCAATGACTTTGTCTTTTTCTCTGGCTTGTTAATCTCTGAAGTACTTTTTACTTTTACAAATCTTTTTGAGGATTTCACACTTCATACTGTATTTATATCATTTCCAGCCCTGCTTCTCCACTCTCCAATGCCTCCTTAATTTCCCCAACTCCCTCAAGTTTGGGACATCTTTCATTATTATTACATATACATATACACATACACATACATATATACATATGTGTGTACATGTGAGTGTGTGTGTATGTGTGTGCATGTTTGTGTGTTTAGGGATGACCACTTGAAATTGGATAATTCACCAGGAAACTGATTCCTAAGAAAGACTGACTCTCCCTCTCCACAGCCATGATTGCCTGTAGCTCCTCATTTAAGGTTAGGTTTTGTTAGATTTTCACACTTTCAGATTTTCCAATCACATTGACTAATGTCATTGTGGAGGTCTTGTTTAAGCAGCTATATTTTAAAAGTTCGTGGTTGCAGTCACCCAGGCACATATAGAAGACACAGTTTCTCAGCAGAAGTCCTGGACCAGTTCCTCTTACAATCCCCCTGTTCCCTCTTTCGTGGTGTTTCCTGACCCTTAGGTGTAGGAGTTGTGTTGTGTATATCAACTGGGGTTGGGCAACGTTTGTCACTTGTTCTCTATATTTTAATTAGTTAAGAATTTATGTCTGAGAATTAGTTGATCTCTGTATGCTACAAAAAGGAGCTTCTTTGATGGGGGTAAGGCAGATACTTTTCTGTGGGTATAAGAATAAGTATTTAGTCTGCACTTGGGTAATAATACTGGTTTAGGCAAATGGCAGGAGTGGATTCTCTTACAGAGTCCATGAGTTCACCAGACATGATTAGTTTGCTAAATTTATAGTACCTGGCATGAATTCCTTCCTGTTGAGTTGGCCTTAAGTCCAATTAGCTACAACCAAGACAAAAAAGCCACTATTGCACCTTTGGAATATCTTGCTGTGATGGTCATTGTTATTCTTTGTGCCACAGGCTGGTAGGATTCTGGATCAATTTTCTCCCTTGTCAGCTTTCTAGTACTATGAAACAGTCCCCAGGAAGGAAGCTCCCAGATCAGATCCAGTTTCAATTCCTCCAAGTTCTGTGTCCAGAATGTATGGTGTGTGTGGTAGCTTTAGCCATAGGAAGAAGCTCTCTGAGGCTACTGGGATCAAGAGTAATATTCTATGTAGTTGTGGGAGTCTCTTCCACTCCCCTGACAACTCAAAGGGAGGTTCCTCACATCTGGGACTAAGGTTTTTTGTAAATTTATGGCTCTTAAAATCAGAAATGCCATCCCAGGGGGCACACCTTCATTTAATATGTATGTTTACACATATATTTCTATATTATATACACATTTTAAGTAAACATAAAATTATGTTTCCCTATAGCTTTTTCAAACATCAGTTGTTTATCCTTCTCTTCCTCTCCCTCTATATATTCTCCTTCTCCTGTTCTCAGATAAATACCACAACCCAACTTTTTCCCTTTCCCCACTCTTAGCACCTCTTTCCTGATGACCTCCTTTCTAGAGTTCCATCTCTCCACCACTCCTGTCATGACCCTGTGCATGAACGAAAGTTCTTGAAAAGCTAATTCTGTGTTGAGGATCTGCAGAACAGCTTGTAGGGTTTCTGTGATTGTGGAGAACTAGAATGTTGGACACTAGACACAGAGCTGAAACTATCTTGTGTTCTCTTTAGCTCTCTTAAAAGCCATTTATCACCCAGCTCTGGATCTGATCTAACATCCTTTTGACTATCAAGTAAAGTCTTTGGAGCATATTAACTTAGCTGGCGATTAGATTCCATCACTAGTTTTTAAAATGTCATCAGATGGCATCTAAACCTATAGCAGCAATTTCCTTACTTCGCCATAACCCAGCTGTCTGGTTCTCCACAAATGTATTTGAAAAATGTATTGATTCATAATTGTCTTCTGTTTCGTGGCTAAAGAAGGGGTATGTAATCATTTCTGCAGTGGAACATGCTTTTTAGGGAAAAGTCAAATCTGTGTTTCCAATCACGATTCAACCGTTTAGGACTCAGGACAATTGATGTCTGTTTCCTTTTGGACTGAGACCTGTGTTACATATACAATCTGAGTACAAAATGTCCTCCTCAGGCTCTGGAGGCTTCCTCTGAAGCTGGGGGCATTAATTTCAGGAGGTAAAAGGAACTTTAGGAACTTTAGCTGGATAAATTATGCCTATCTCACTCTGTCCTCTATCTACCATGAGCTGAACAGCCCTGCTAGGTGAGCAGCCTCGCTACATGGTCCTACTGCCATAATGTTTTCCCTTATCATGGGTTCAGGCTTGACAGAGCCAAGGACTATGGGCCAACTGCAAGCATGAGCTGAGATAACTCTTTCTTCTTTTAAGTTGGATTTAAAAATAACTATTCGGTTGTTTGATCATAGCAAGAAAACTGATTGGTACAATTTGTCACTCGGTTCATTTTAAATTTTACTATTGCAAGCCTAACATGCATATCTCACAATGATAACTGGAAGTGCGTTCTTATGCCAGTAGTGACTTTTCCTACAATAATAAGGCTGTGTCTCATGCTCAGCCTAAGCCAATGGTCAAACAGCATGTGATGTGACCAAGACTGCTTGCTATACAAACTCCGTTGAACTTTGCCGTTATCCCTTTTTCAGTATAAACTTGGCTCTGTCTTCCCTGTATAGCCATAATGAAAATTAACTTCTTTTCCTTTTCACACCAGTTTATAATTTGTTCTTCATTTGATCTTCTGTGCCTAATGGCTGATACTTCTGACACCCCCATCCCAGATTGCTGTTTGACTGGTACTGTCTTAGTAATCCTTCATAAATACAAAAATGTTCTACGTTCTTTGTTTTATGTCTGATCATTCCTTGTCCCCCCATTATACTTTCTGTTTCTGTTTTACATCTTCTTTCTTACTTGTTTAAAAAACATCCCACTTACAATTGAAGTCATTCAGTATTTTTCATTCTTTAGCTTATGAATAATATTCCATTTTATGTATATTGATAACTTCAAGTTAAATACAAACACATATTAATCGCAACAATATTGTCATGGAAACAGACACAAAAACAAGTGAAACAGAACTATGAGCCTAGAAATACCCCAAGTATATATTGTCAAATAATATTGACAAGTATACCCCAAAAAACACAACAAGAAAAATTCCTTCCTCTTAATGATGTTAGAGAAACTGAATACATGCAAAAAAATAAAATTATACCCTTTATTCCACATACAAAATTGAGTTCAGTGGACTAAAGAACTAAACACAAGACAGACACTGGAAAACTCTTAAAAGAATACAGCTGGGGCAATGGTTCAGAACCTTCGAGAGTGGCCAACCAATCAGTGGTCTAACTTGAAGCCCAAGGCACAAGTGGGAGCCCATCACACACACACACACACACACACACACACACACACACACACACAGAGAGAGAGAGAGAGAGAGAGAGAGAGAGAGAGAGAGAGAGAGACAGAGACAGAGAGAGAGACAGAGACAGAGACAGAGACAGAGACAGAGAGGATGAAATGATGACTAATGATATTCTGTTATACTCATAGATCCTTATACTCATAGATCGTGTCAGCATCAGAGAGGATTCCCTGGCAGCTAATGGGAGCAGATATAGAGAACCACACTCAAACACTAGGCAGAGCTCAAGAAATCCCATGGAATAGGGGGAGGAAGGATTGTAGAAGCCAGAGGGGTCAAGAACACCAGAAAAACACAGGTGTCTTAGAGCCCAATGCGCTGGGCCCTCCTCTATCACTAATTAAGAAAATGCCTTACAGCCTGATTTTACGGAGTCATTTTCTCAATTGAGGTTCACTCTAAGATAACTCTAGCTTGTGTGTCAAGTTGACATAAGACGAGCTAGCACAGCAGCTGACAGAATCACAGAGCCTGCATTGGTCTACGCTAGGTTCTTTGCATACATGCTGTGGTTATTTAGCTTGAAGTATTTGTAGGACTCCTAACAGTGGGAATTGGGATGTCTGACACTCCAATTTTGCCAGCCCTTGGGTTGCCTCATCCAGTCTTAATAGGAGGCATTGTGCCTAGTCTTATTGCATCTTGTTATGCCATGTTTGCTTGCTATCCTTGGGAGGCCTGTCCTTTTCTGAGGGAACATACAACCAGACAGAAGAACTGGTAAGGTTGAGTGAGCCCAGACCCTGTGAAACTCAGAATTGAGAATGGTAGGAGTGAGGCCAGCTCTTTGCTTAACTACTTGCTCTGACACATACCATGATACTCACAGAGGACCATAGCAATCAGTCAAATAGCTTAAAAACCTGGAGTTCTCCATGCTAATGAGGTATCTAGATATGCCTAGAGTGTGTTCAGCCAATCAGCTCCTTCCCTGAGCATTCCTTCCTGCAAAAGGTATTTAATCCTTGGTTCACTCTGAGTACGGTGTATGAATTCACATTCGCCATCAATTAGAGTCCTTTGAATGAATATGGCCCATCTCTTCATCAAGGATCACCACAAGGGAGACCGGGGCTTTGTTGTAAAGAGCCACACCCAAATCTCCTGGAGATGGCTTTCTCTTTTCTAGCCCCTCCAAACTCTCAGCACTCACTAGGAGCCAACCCAGGATCTGCCCCCATTCCCTGTCCTGGGCTTGACCTTCCCCTCTTGTCTGTTGAGTGGGTGCCCTGAGGGGAAGCTCAGACCTGAAACCTCATTCCCAACTCACAGTGTTTGCCAGTGGTGCCTGGGTACCCAGGAAACTGGGAACCACAGCAATCGTCCCAGTCTCTGCTGTTTCTCACTCCAGGAAAATGCAAACTGAGGACGCCCATTACAGACTGTGTTCTGCCTCCCCTAAGCAGTGTGCACGCTGAACACCCCAGTTGTGAGGCAGACACATAGTCCAGCAATTGTACTTACAATTGTGATAACACTTAAGTTCTAGAAATAATATGTGTCCATTAGTAAATGAATGGATAAATACCAGAGAGAGGGGTCAGGGAGTAAGAGAAGAAGAGAGGGAAGGGTGGAGGGAGGGATGTTTATAGATACGTTGTTTAGTATTTTTTTTTTTAAGACTTTTTCATAGTCCATTGAGCTACCAATGTGTCCACAGCTTAAAGGACTTCAAGGAGAGGTGTAGATTTTTTATACTGTCTTTTCCTTTGGGTGGACTTTAGCAAATGAATGGTTTGAAAGACAGCAGAATTGTGTACTGTAAAAGACATTTTGGAGGACTTGGTAAATGTCAATCAGAGAATCAAGTTGAACATTTTGTAGGGAGTCTGTGAGTTGGGGAGTCCCTGTCAGGCTTGGGTGCTCCTGAGGCCTTCCTCAAGAGAACAGTACAATGAAGCAATCAGACTAAGATGTGAGGTCTTTGCAGTGAGCTGAATGACTAGTCAGTGTCTTGACCCAAAGTGAATTAAACATACTGTGTAGCGTTCATAGAGGAGCCAGCCAACAGGAGTTCAAGCTGTTATTCTTGAAACTACTGTGTGTGGCACCATCTAGGGACAGTGAGTGACCTAAGTCAGCATCTTCTCATATGAGGATCTGGCCAATATATATATTATTATATATAAGGAGTCAGAGGAGCCCTTGCCTGTAACAAAGGCTATTTTTAACTCCCAGTTGAGAAAATTCTGCTTTCTGGCTCATGCACCCTTTAGATTAATATGCTTCCTAAAATTGAAATGACTCATTAAAATCTGTACTTTGAGGGGGCTGGTGGCTTGGTTCACACATTTTTAAGAGAAGCAGTTCATCTGGAAGCTTCTGGAAAATTCTAGCCGCCACCCACACCCTGGATAACTAGAGGAAACCTGACTTCTGAGCTGTCAAGGAAAAAACCCAAACAGAGCCAAATGTAAGTGTTGTTATCATCAAAGAAAGCCTGTCGTGACCGGAGAGTGAACAGGAGTAGGAAAAGCAAGAAAAATTCAACTTCTGTTTGTAATTTCTTTTCCACATACATGGCAGAAAACTGCTTTCCTGAGTTGGTCACAATTTAAAATCCCAGACTTTTTTGGCATGTATTTGGAGGAGAGGACTGGATTAATGGAACATTTGTCAGTCTCTGTGAAAATGGTAAAGGAGGAAAGGACTGGAAATGAAACCATGCTCTCAACACTGGGGTTTCCATTAGACAGAAAAGCAAGCCCAGCTTCTGCATTTCAGTGGAGGGGAAAGGCAGAGATAGGAAATGGTCACAGGTCGCGTGCTTGCCTAACATGAGTTATCTCATTTCACAGTTTGATTCAGACAGGAAGCATGGGTATTGAGCAATCCCAACTTCGTACTCCTGAAAAAAATGAGGTTGGTCCAGAAGGCTGCTGATGGAGATGGAACAAGACAGACAGGGATTGATACCAGAACTGTGCAGTCTTTGGGGGAATGACTGGTTATAGAAAGTCACTGCTCGATCTGGCTTTAGGATAAACAGTACAGGCCCTGGAAAGCTGGCTTTGGGTTAAGCTAGCCAGAAAATGACTGACCCTTTCTCTGGTTGATGCAGGCAGGTCTCTGAGTTCATCATCCATCCTGGGATGTATTGCATGTTCCTTCATTTAGATAGGTAGAGACTGCTGGTCTTAATTTGTGTTGTTTTCTTTGTTGTGTTTGTTTCTTTGATTTGGTGTGTGTGTGTGTGTGTGTGTATGTGTGTGTGTGTGTGTGTGTGTGTGTGTGTGTGTGTGTGTGTGTGTGTGTTTTCCCTGAGACAGAGACTCATTGTTCAGGCTGGTCTTAAATTCAGTTTTCTTGCTTCTGCCTCCCTGATACTAGCATCACAGATAGACGCCCATGTCCATATTAACGCCTGCTTGCTAACTTTTAAATTTCTAGAAACTAGCTTGGTACCTAACAAATCAAAGCCACCAAACAAACAAATCCTGTTGAATTAATGTCAGGAGCAGCGAACCAACACATATTTAGTATCTGAAATGTGGGCAGACTCATTCCCAATATATTTGGTCAAAATTAAAAACTTATTTTTTACCTTAGACATGGTTTTTTGTTGTTGTTAATGTGAATATAGGGAAAGGAGTAGGGAAGACAGTGGCTTACATGGCCCAGAGGAGTAATTGACTTTTTTACAAAATGCAGATATGATAACCATGAAAAATAAAGGAAGCTGAAGCAAAATCCACTGTGGTACCTACCTAGAGCTGAGCTCCCGAGAAACAACTGGGAAGTAAGTCAGGTAGGGGATGCTGAGGGTGCTCCTTATAAAGAACACAAGTGCACTTTGCTGTGCCACGCTCTGTGCTAGGTGTGTGTAATAAACTCAGATTTCCCCCCTTTCTTAACACTCACATCTAGATGGAATGCTTAGCATCAAACATAACACAGAGGTAACACCAGACCTGACAGGGCATAGGGCATTGGTTGTCACGTGTGTACATACACACATACATGAATATATGTATAGAAGACATAACTGTAGACATTGCTACACAGAGAAGTTGAGCAGGCCATGTGCTTATGTCCCTGACTGAAGGCTACCAAGAATAAAACTTACATGGCTCAAATTTTGTATGTTGTAGGTATATGTAAGAACAAAGTCTTTATGAAAATAAATTGTGTGTGTGTGTGTGTGTGTGTTGGGGTGGAGTAGAGAGTTGAATAAAAATGAAATGATACCATTTTTGGAGGTATAATTTGAATTTATTCATGCTAGACAACTGTGGTGGTTTGAATAAAAATGGCTCCATAGGCTCATAGATTTTTTTGGCCTTTAGGGAGTGGTGCTACTTGACAGGGATTAGAACACGAGGCCTTGTTGGAGGAAGTGTGTCACTGGGGATGGACTATAGGGTTTCTAATGCCCAAGCCAAGCCAAGTGTCTCTCATTCTTCCTGCTACCTGCTGAGACATACCTCTCAAGCCCCATGCCTGCCTGCATGCCGTCATGCTTCCCACTATGATGACAACAAACTAAACCTTTGAATGTAAACAAGCCACAGTTAAATGTGGCTTGCTTAGTTGAGTGGTCACAGCATCACTTCACAGCAATAGAACTTTGATTAAAACAACAATACATATAAAACCTTAATAAATATATTTGTTTTACCAAACAAGAGAAACTTAACCTTTGGCATCGCAGGACTTAAGATATAGGAGCTTAGAAAGCCCAGTACTCACAGACACAAGTGCCTTCCAGACGAGGGACAGATGGAGGATGTAGCCAACTGAAGGAGGCTCCTGATGTCTAAGAGTAAGCCTCAGCTCATTGTATGGGTTACTGTTAGTATCATAGATCCATTGTTTCAAGTCTGATTCTCAGTAGAATCTAGAAATCTATATTTTGAAGTGAAATGCCCTCATTTTAAAACTGCTTTCAAATATTCTAGATTTTTATTAACATTGTACAGGTCAAATACAACATGATCTGTAGTCCAGAATTGACCTGCAGACTGTCATTTTCTAACTTCCATGATAAAATATTACACACACACACACATAAAATGGACAGTCAGAGAATACCTGAAGCTGTAAAGAATGGATGTCTGGATGTCTCTCACAGGAAGCTGCATCTGCATCAAAGTTGCCATATGATGAGGAGAACTAGGTACTGTTGTTGCTTCTGGCATTCCTACTCATTTTGTAGCTAGTGGCTCTTTTGAGACTTTTTTTCTCCATCTGTGTTTCCCCTCTGCTTACTCTTAATTCAAACTGGTGCCAGCTTTGTTTTAGTGCCTGGGCAACTCAGGCAGGGCCAGTGCAAAAGTAGCCTGCAAATCTTTGTGGCTTTTATTTTCCCCAAGCCTGAGACTATAGAAGTCAGTAGCAGAAGTAAAAGAAGAAGGATTTTCTGGTGTAAGCATTCTGGGATAGCCAAGGGACAAAGTAGCTCTTACTTCCTGCCTTAGCCAAGAAAGAACAAGCAAGACCTGTAATCCTAGCTAATCTGTGGGCCAAAACAAGGCCTGCTGGGCAATGCAGCAAGAATCTATGTCAGAATAAATAGTAAAAATATGTCTGGGAATGTAGCTGAATGGTAGCAGACTTGCTTAGCATGCATATGGTCCAGGACTCGATCCCAGCATGCCAGAGATAGAAGAAAAACAGTATGTTTCAGAGGAGTGAGCATCCTCCATCTCTACCACTTCCTGAAGTTATGGCTATAGCATACAAGCAGAGGGCTCTGCAGGCAGCTTTTAAAAGCCTATACACCAAGCATGGCATCAGACATGGCAATGGGTAATGGGCCACTTTCTGAAGCCTGTATGCCATTAAACATGACAATAGGTAATCTCTTGCTGTCTGGAGCCTATAACTATGGCCACAAAACCTTAGTCTCATTCCTGACAAAGAAAAAGTTCTTGGAGGAATCACAGATAATGAAAAAAGTCCTGTCTCCTCCACATGTAGCTTGCAACTGAAACCCACCAAGTTTTGTTTGTAGGTTTGTTTGTTTGGTTGGTTGGTTGTTTTTACAGGCATCTCTCTGTAAACATTTAGGTTAAATACTTAACAGAAAGAAACAGGAGGGAGAATTTGAGACATTGTTGCCTTTCATGGTCTTCCCCATACTAGAGAGGGAATGCTTCACCTAGACTGTTTCTCTTCTTCAGTGGATACTGGAGTGACTGTGCTCAAGCCCAGAGCTAAGAAACCCTGGAACTAGAGCTCTGAGAGTTCCCTCTTTATGCCTGGTAGAGCATTGTCTAGAGACACTTGAAACCTTCTTCATAAGTATTGTAAGATACATGCACATTGCAACAGGCAGGCATGTGTGGCCATACTGCAGTCTTTACAAAAATTATGTAACAATTTGTTTTCTGACCTGTTTTTAAAAATATCACACTCTAGAAAGAGCTAGAAATATCTAAATTATTCAGAAGAATATAAACCAGTTCATAAACAGTGTGGTGGTTCACCAGTAACTGTACAAAAATCTCTGTTGAAAAGATCCTCTTCTAAAGATAGAGATGGAAAGAAATTTATTTCTGATTCAGAGAGATACAGAAAATGAATGAGAATTCCAAGATTGCTAGGAGGAAAACAAACAAAAAGGAAACCAGAGAGAGAGAAGGACAGCAGAAGGAATGCTGGGTTTGTGGTAATTTGCAAAAACATCTGCTAATATAAAATTAAAATTAAATAAATAAATAAATAAATAAATAAATAAAATTAGTCGCAGTCACAGACATTGAGCCTATCTAGATAGCATCTCCAGTTAGGCTGTCTCTCCTGGAATAAACCAGTTTAGCATTCATACTCACAAGAACTCACAGGAGAAATTCATGCTTTAAATTCTAAGTATATATTTTGAAAAATGGTCGGGTTTTTGCTTTTCTATGTGGCTTTGTTTTTCTTTTCATTTTGATTTTTTTGTTTGTTTGTTTGTTTGGGTTTTGTTGTCATTTTTGTTTTATGGTCACTGCCAATCACTGAATGATAGTTTCTAGCACGGTCACCTCATGGATTCTGGTCAGGTTAACTCTGAGCTCCTACGCATGTTGACAGCTTGCCCTCACCATTGACGATGCGAAATTTGCTTCGAGCTTTAGTTTTGGATTGGACCTTCAACTTAAACTGTGACCGTGAAACACAAACTTGCTACCAATCTCAGGCCTTCAATGATGGATTTCAAACATCCCACCAATCACAAGCCTTCTGTGATGCATTTCAAACCTGCCACCAATCACAGGCCTTCTACGATGGATTTCAAACATCCCACCAGTCACAGGCTTTCTGTGATGGATTCAAAGCCACTGAGAAAGCTGTAGAAAATGAGTGTCTCCACTGTGGGTAGGATCGCAAGATGTCTGGGGTGACGGTAGTGAACTGCAGCGATCTGAGCTGCATGGTGTTTCTTATTTTGAGGACAAGTTTTGAGAAACACATTTACATTTTAATGCTAGACCAAAGAGAAATCCTTCCAAGGTAAACATTTCCAAGAAACAATAGGGCTTAACGTCTCCACGTGATCATGGAGATTCCAACAACTGCTTATGTTCTACTACAATGAATGGTCTTTCATTGCAAATTCAGGCAAACAATAGGTATCATAAAAGTTATTTTGCAATATGGATCTTTGATTAGTTTTCAAAGGTCTTTTGAATGCTTCTATGAATAGTGAATATAATGTAACACACACACACATATATAAACAATGATGACATTTTATAATAATAAACTATATAGAACATCCATGTGTATTTACTACCTGATTATTTTTAAATTGCTTTTTATGCTTGGACTTATTGGTGCTTTGTGTTTATGTCATGCTGTACTAAAATTTTAAAACCTAAATGACTAATAAAGGATTGATGAAGGAAATGAGCAGAAAAAAATTATTTAAAAACAAAGATATAATAGAATTTATTGCCCTAGTCAAAAGTTTCTTCCTTAAGAGATACAACGAGTAACTCATTATACAGTACATTTTGATCTACTAATCATTGAAAGAGCTGCCATTTGATAGACCAATTTTTATTTCATGCATGTTGGGATTGGTTAACAAGGCATCTACAGGCTCAGGAACTTTTAATTAGCTAAACTTTCAATTGGTAATAATGAAAGATATAGAAAACTTATGAAAAGTATAGAAAGTTTTTATGACCCCTAGACCTGAGCCAAAAAATAAAAAAAAAAAAAAAAAAAAAAAAAAAAAAATGCAGGCCAGCCGGTTCACTAGTTCCACAAAGAAAGCAGAACTAAATGTGAGATTTTAGGTCTTCACTGCCCCGGGATACATTCTACATTCCGGGAGGAGTACATTACTCTTGGGTCAGAGGACACTTGCTGGATTTTCATTCAGGAGAGGAAGGGAGAGGCTGATTAACATTCCTCAGACCTCAGGAAAGAGAACCCACCTGCAGGTGGGGAAGGCCCAAAGCACAGAGACACATTCCTGACCACAAAGAAAGATGCAAGTCATCTGGGTGGTCCCAGGAACTAGCTGACCCCAAGATAACTGGTTGGGCAAGGTTACATTCTTACAAAAGGTAAGTGTACAAGATGTTTTCTGCATGACCCTGACTAAATTATGGGTTGGGACTTTTTGGGACTTTCCACTGTTTTTATGTTATGCTTCCTTGGTTTCCCCCTCACCCTTCCCCCCAGTTTGTGTTTATTTTTTCCTTTATATACTCTGTACTTCCCTGCCTCGGGGTCAACACTTCTCTGCCCCTTCGTGGGTTATGAGTCTTGGCCTCAGTTGACTGATCCAGAGGTATACTCTTGCTAATTGCATCAAGATCGGTGTCTTGTGAGTTATTGGGTGGCCATAATATCCCAAGACTCTAGTGATGGTCTCCACTCTATGGGGGGTCTCTCAATAACACTTACTAACATCACTAGGTGATATTTTTGTTTTTAAATATTTATCAAATATACTTATAGTAGCTCCTCTTTTATTTAAATTTTTCCAGGTGATCTTTTTTCTTAACCTACTGGATCCAACCCCCATATGGCACAGGTTGAGGTCATGCACTGGGACATTAGCAACCTAGCAGCCAGCACTCCACAAAGATATGTGACTCTCCCTTCTTATGCATTCTCTTTCTATTCTTTGGGGCTTAAGAAACACAATATTTTGGTGTCTAAAAGTAACTTTCTCTGTTTTAAATCAATACAAGAACCTTGCGCCATGTTAACCCTTGGCACACAGCTTCCTGACTCAGATGCTGTTACTGTTCTTTTCTTTTGCCAATTAAAACCTCAGAAGGAAAGTAGTATTTTTCTGCTTCACAGGATTAATATTTGTATAGCTTTGCTTTCCTGTTTGGCCATATTCCTTGCTTAGCATTTGTTTTTCAGTTGTAGAACCATTTTTTTATCTTCTTGAAGCATGGGCTTTGGATTTCTGAGTCTTCCTGCAGCAAACTCTATTCTAATTTGTCTGGAAGTATCCAAGGTGCACCTTCTTTTTAAAACTAATGTGTGACTTCAGGTTTTCTCTAGTTACTATACGAGCTTCTACCGGTTACTGCTTTTCATTAGTTTTGATCCTTACTTAGCTGGTAGTCTGTCTCTTCTCTTATCTCCTTGAATGTCTTTGCTTCTGTGGTCCTATCTTTTTCATCCCCTTCTACAGTCATGATCATGCTGTGTGGTCCCATCCTCCAGTCAGTCAGTGAATCAGTGAATAGGTGTTTCCTGTTTCTGTCTTTACATCATTGTGATGCAAACTTAGAACTTTTATAAGAAATCACCCTGTTAATTAAAGTTCTCTTCTGGTGGAAGCTGCTATTTAACCCCTGAGGACTAGCTAACTTAAAACCCTGCTTTCTATCTCTAGAGATGGCCTTTGTTTTCTGTTTATTTGTAAATTTTCCTTAGACCAACCTGATGAATTTTTTTGATGGCCTCTTCCTTTGTTGTATAATGAGAACTTTCTTTCTTCCTTCCTGTTTTCCTTCCTGCCTCCCTCCCTTCCTCCCTGCTTTTCTCTGTTTCTCTCTCTCTCTCTCTCTCTCTCTCTCTCTCTCTCTCTCTCTCTCTCTCTCTCAATTTCTTTGTATTTTTTCAACACATTTACTTTAACTCTCCTGCTTGACAGTTCCAGTATCAGCAATCTTTTCAAATCCCCTCCTGTGGTTTTTTTGGGTTGGTTGGTTGGTTTTTTTTGTTTGTTTGTTTGTTTTTGTTTTTGTTTTTTTATCATGCAGGAGTTTACGTATGGAGCTTCCACACTTGGTTTATCACTAAAAAAACAAAAGCTAAGCAGCACAATTCTTAATTTGCAGAACTGGTTCTATAGGGATTCTTTGAGACCCAAGTTTAAAGCATACCCTTCGGCAGATCTATAATTGTTTATGCCAAAAACCCAGGGAAACTGCCAGTCTACAACTACTTAAATTTTAGCTCATGGTTTTAAATTCATATAAATAATACATTTCCTAATTCCAAATATGCACCCATACAAGTTCATGAATAGAAATTCCTAGAGGAGAACTCTTTTCAATTGGATGATTCCAGTCAGATTAAACAGGTACAGACTCCTCCAGGACAAAATTTATTCTAGTTTATCATTGGGAGTGGGGTTCCTCAGTGGTTCTCCATTTACTCTGGTGGCTGATTCTATGTAACTCATTTGTTGAGCTCCAGGCTTTCTCTTCTGAATATCATGTTAGTCGATATGAAAACTCAAGTTCTGAGCAATAGTGAGTTGTTGCCAAACATCTCAAGGTAAAAAAAAGACTTGTAAAGATGAACAGCTACCACTGATTACCAGAATGCACCAAGTAAACATGCTGTATTAGATAAAGTTTCTCAACATATATACTATATTTATAAATAATTTAAAACAGAATTCTGTGACTTAAACCTGAGAATTCTTAGAATTTCATGCCTCAATGTGACTACACATAGAAATGTTTCTAGAAGAAAACATTATTTTCATCAGGAGTCAAGTAACAAAGATGGCCCCCACCAATGTAAGAGGGCACCCTTGAGTGAAATGAGAGATCAAATACAACATGAGAGGTTGAATAGAACAAAGAGAAAACACCACTTTCCTTCCCTAGAATAATACACGAATTTTCTCCTACCTTCTCCTCCTGACTGGGACTTACATTAACAATCTCTATTTAGTCTGGACTTAGGCTTGACCATTGAATTTTCTTTTCTAGCTTGAAGGTGGTCAAGGGATGGCTCAGCCCCAGTAGTTATGTAAGTCAATTCCTCATTCTAAACATAGAATTTCTTAGACACTGTTGTCTCTGGGGAGTTCTGATGAGTACAGAAGGAAAACATTAGCCCTTGCCCCCAAGATATTAATATGCCCCTAATTATAAGAAGGGGTATATAAAGATATAACTCAGAAAAGAATTAGTTTAATCTTTAGGAAAGTGGTGAATCAATTTAGTCATATACCTTATGCATTTAAAAATCTTTATAGGTTTTCCTTAAGCACAGACATAGCCTTTTGATTATGGCCCCTTTGGAAGTATCCCCTTAATGAGAATGTTCCAAACTGCTTTACAGTTACCTAAATTGGGTTGTAAGAGAGTAAGCTGTGAAACCACCATGGGTGAATTTGATTACTGGTTGACCATAGACCTGGGTATCTAGTACAGAAATCTACTCTCAGATCGACTAAAATAATGTGGGTGAAAGATAAGCAAGTTATATTTGAGACAAACCTTATATCTGTCCTGAGACTATCTGGGTCTCTTGGCAGATATTGTCAGTCTCCTCTAGTTGACTATGGCTAGGAGATTTCTCACACTCAATGAATGAAACAAACTTCTCCTGGATCTAAAGACTAATGAGTAAAAACATGTCTGTGTCTGTGTCTGTGTCTGTGTCTGTGTCTGTGTCTGTGTCTGTGTCTGTGTCTGTGTCTGTGTCTGTGTCTGTGTCTGTCTGTCTGTCTGTCTCTCTCTCTCTCTCTCTGTGTGTGTGTGTGTGTGTATGTGTATGTGTTTTTCTATTCACATACCTTCCCTTAAAGTGCTTACAATTCACACCTCCTTAAAAAGTAAAATGTTCCATTAGAAAGATAAAATAGCCCCCCTTTATTCCCCTCTCCCTCCTATTTTCCTCCCAAGTCCCTTCCACCCTCAACCTCCCGTGATTATTTTGTTCCCCCTTCTAAGTAATACTGAAGCATCCTTACTTTGGTCTTCCTTCTTCCCGAGCTTTATATGGTCTGTGAGTTGTATTGTGGGCATTCCAAGCTTTATTTTCCTAATATCCAGATATCAGTGAGTACATACCATATGTATTCTTTCGTGACTGGGCTACCTCACTTAGGATGATATTTTCTAGTTCTATCTATTTGCCTACGAATTTCATAAAGTCATTGTTTTTAATAGTTGAATAGTACTCCACTGTGTAAATATACCACATTTTCTGTATCCATTGCTCTGTTGAGGGACCTCTGGGTTGTTTCCAGATTCTGGCTATTATTAATAAGGCTGCTATGAACATAGTAGAGCATGTGTCTTTGTTGTATGTTGGAGCATCTTTTGGGTATATGCCCAGAAGTGGTATAACTGGGTCCTCAGGTAGTGGGAAGAGACAGGGGAGATGTACAGAGGGCCAGGAAATTAAACAGAGGTGTGTAGCAATGGGGGATTGTTGGGCCTAACTCAATCTCCATTCCACCTTCACCCTTCAGGCCCTAGAGAGATTTACATACTAATGAGGTACCTGAAGGCCAGAGGTGGAGCCATTAAACATTCCTCCCCAGCCCCTCCCCCCTTCTCCCTTTCCCTTTTAACTCAGGTCGATCCTGCGTTTATGGGGGTATGCATCCAGATCCATCCACCATCCGCCATGTGAATAAGCCAGTTTTGGAAACCCAAGGGCTTCCTCGTGTGTTGGGGCTGCACTGCTATGAGGAACCGTGAGGAGCCAGGGAGAGGCTTTTAGTTAATGAGCAGCCGGGCCCAACTTCCAGCTGGAGGAACCCAGAGGTTCCCAGCCGACTACCCACAGCATGGCGGGAGGAACCTTGGGATCCCCAGCCTTCTTTTTCCCAACAGGGGATGGGGAACTAGGGGTAGTCACCAGACAGTCCCAGATGCCAGGAAAGCAAGAGACTCCCAGGCCCCAATGGAAATGACATTAGCTGACACATCCAACAAAGAAGAGGGAGAACCTGTGGAGACCATATCCAGAGGTTAGGCACAGCCCCCTGGTAAGGGATGGTGCCACCCACTCATCTCAAAAATATTAAGCCAGAATTGTTTCTGTCTAAAGGAAATACAGGGACAAAGAGTGGAGCAGAGACTGAAGCAAAGGTCATCCAGAGACTGCCCCACCTGGGGACCCATTCCATATGTAGCCACCAAACACAGACACTATTGCTGATGCCAAGAGGTGCTTGCTGACAGGAGCCTGGTATAGCTGTCTGCCAGAGCCTTACCAATATATATATATACGGATACTTGCAGCCAACCATCGGACTGAGCATGGGGTCCCCAATGGAGGAGTTAGAGAAAGGACTGAAGGAGCTGAAGAGGTTTGCAGCCTCATAGTAAGAACAATAATACCAACCAACCAGATCCCTCAGGGCTCCCAGGGACTAAACCACCAACCAAAGAGTACACATGAAGGGACCCATGGCTACAGCTGCATATGTAGAGGAGAATGCCCTTATCTGGAAGCAATGAGATAGGAGGCCCTTGGTTCTGTGAAGGCTTGATGCTCCAGCATAGGGGAATGATGGTATGGCAGTGAGGTGGGAGTGGGTGGGTGGGAGAGCATCCTTATAGAATCAAGGGGAGGGGATATGGGGTAGGGAATTTTCGACAGGGAAACCAGGAAGGGGAATAACATTTGAAATGTAAATAAATAAAATAACCAATATTTTTTTAAAAAAAAGAAAGATAAAATATATTAAGAGTCACTTGCAATGTTAAATATAACATTTACCAAAAATAAATTCCTTAAATAGGATGGTCAGCTGAACTATATCCAAATTGCAAATCTATAAGAACATTCTAAAAGCAGCTGTTGGAACACAGCATTTTCCCACAGATGGGTAAGGAGCTGTGCTCAAGAACTGAGCATGAGATAAGTCAGCATTCACTTCACCTCAGAACTGTGGAAGAGAATGTCTGGTTTGTGAGATGGGAAGCAGAGAAGCAAAGAATGAGAGATACCTTAAACCTAGCCAGTAACTTAGGCATTTTCTTCCCATCAGAGATTCATTCGATGTGCGTACCTACTAGTCTCTCACACAGAAACAAGGAAAAATAATTCTATTAGGCAAAGAACATTGTTCAGAGCTCATGGTAGAATCCAAAGAGACTTGGAAACTATAATAGAGAATCTTAAAAAAAAAAAAATTCTCTGCCTAGAACAAGAAAGCTACAATTGAAGAAGAGTAGTCTTAAATTATAAATACGTATTATAACAATAAGACTAAGAAATCATTGCAAATTGTATCTACCTGTTAAGGAATAATGAGAAGTTGGGGGACAATTAAAAAAAGAAAAAGCTAAGTAAGCCTTTTAAATTGAATCAGATCTGAGGGATTTTTTTTTTTTTTTTTTTTTTTTTTTTTTTTTTTTTTGAGATGGAATGTGTTGCCCAGGCTCACCTTGAGCTTGTGGGGTTAAACAGTCCTCTTGTCTCAACTTCTCCAGTACATGGTAGGACAGGCATACAACAATGGTCCCTTTACAAGAGAAAACCGTTAAAGAAACTCAACCCATCTTTTTTGTTCAAAGACTTTTTAGGATGAAACATGCAACTGTCTTTGCATCGAGAAAGGACTGCTTAAAGCAGGTAGGGTGCATACATACATTGCATGATCTAGTTTGTATTATTGACCACCTTCATGGTTTTTGATTTAGAAGAAGAAATACAAAATACATCTTGCCAGAGAATGGCGAAAGGTTAGGGAGGCGTGTTCTGAGATGACTGAGTTCTATCCCTTATTATATATTTAACAGATCTAATTTGGAGCCTCACATTTTTAAAGAGTGTGAAGAGATGAAAGAGAGTCTGGAAGTCTTTTCAAAAAGCTATGATAGGCATGGGAAATAGGAGCGATTTAGTCTGCAGTGGCCTTTAAAGAGGAAAGGTGTTTGTGATTTAAGAGGACTCACAGTGACTTTGAGGGGTACAAAAGATTGCTAGGAAGAAATGGACTTATAATGCCAAGGAGGCCATTCTGGTCAGGTGTAATTTTTAAAAAATTAAAAGATTCAGAATTAGCTGCTTGTGGAAATTCTTTCCTGAAATCAGAATACAGGAATGTATAAGATGTCAGTTACTGTTTGATCTGAGATTGTTTAAGCATGGTTATTGTGAGTGGAAATAGAATCAAGTGCAAGTTTAAACTTTAGAGCTGAGGGTAACTGTAGAAAGAGAAGAGAAGCTATCCTGGTCCCACTGTGAAGAGCAGAGATTGAGAATGACTTAAAGGGAAACAGTCTCAGGAGAAGATGATGACAGAATGCTTCTTAGAACGGAGAGGAAGCGGCTTTGGAGAGACTCGGGATGCTTAGGTTAACCAACAAAAATGCATATAGAGAATCCCTTGAAATAACTCAATAACCACCACATAAAAGACACTATCTCATGGGGCCCAAATAAATATGAGCTAAAGGAAAGCATAGTTTGGCCCATTATAAAGAAGAAACATAATGGTCAGAGTTGCCCTTGAAGGAATACCTTTCCTATGTGTGAACAACTCAAAACACTAAAAGCTACTCTGAGATTCTGGCCCAGGTGTTGTAAAACTAGAGACTCTAAACTTGAAATATATGACTCTTAAAATTCTCATCAGTGAATTTAAAATTTTTCAAAAACACTTTCAGTATGAACCAGAGCAATTATTTTCTATTTTCTACTTTGGCTCTCTCTCAAAAAAAAAAAAATCTATTAGTAAATCAGAAATAGTAGCATGACTTTAGATAATTTGTTATTTGCTTTTCTAATTGCTGTGGCAAAATATCTGACAAGAAGCAACTGAAGGGGTTGTGTTGGTTTACAGGTCAATGGCACACAGTCATCCGCTACTGTCATGGTAAGAAAGGGAGGAGTAAAAAGCAGCTGGTCACATTACATCCAAAGCCAGGAAGCAGAGAGAGGTTAACAGCCATCTTACTTCCTGTTCTTTATACAGTCAGGAACCCCAGCCCATTAGGATGATGTCACGCACCATTTGGATACAATGTCCTACCTTAATTAACCCACAGTTTTGTGATCTGTCACAGACATCCTTAGTGACTCTCCCTTAGTGATTCCGGATTGTTAAACTGTCTATCAATATTACCATCACAGATGCTTTGTCAGGTAGAGATGAAACATCTGTTAAACACCTCCTCTCGAGGTCTTTCCATATGACTTTTCATTTTGTGCTGCTCAGAGGAGCACATTACTTGTTAAAAGCACTGGCCGTGTTTGCTGGCAATGAGTACACATATATGACCCTGAAGATGGTGACATTTGTGTGGGAGAAGCTGATTGATAGGACTGAACTTGCAAACACCTGAGTCACGGTGAACAGACTAGTAGACCATAGCGCATTTACAGATTGTAGGAAATCACGTAAGATTTCTTGATTTGCTTTAGAAGCCAAATAATTATCACACTGCCATTACAGCATATTGATTAGAATACCTCACTCTTCCTGATGGCTATTTTTGATTGAGGAAAAAAAAATGATTAATTTCTTTTTACTGCCATTGCCTGTAAGCGTTTTTCTGTAACAGAGAATTGTTGGCAAGTAACCTGAATTTTTTAATAAGTTTACTTTATAATAAAAATAACTTGTTAAAATTAAATGTTGGAAAGCAAACATCATTACAGAAGCAATGTTAGCATATCTAGAGTCACACTACACTCCTTCCTGGTAGTTCTTACTAACTATATGTCTCTCTTAAAAGAGACCTCCACTGTATAGATTAATGACAGTTTTAATTCTCACACTTAAACCATTTCTATTGTTTTCTTTTCCTATTATTTCTGGTAAGAAGTATTGCTTTATATATAATGATTTTTTGCTTTCAAGACTATAATTTTGCTTTAAAAAAAAAAAAAAAACATTTTAAGCAGTTTAAATGGGAGGCGACCAGGTGTGATTTTTCTTTGCATTTCTCCTACTTGAGTACTGACGTTGCACAGTCCATTTGAAAAGTTCTTAACTACCATCTTCAAATGTTCACTATGCTCATTGCTCTAGTTTCTTTCAGAAGCCCAGTTGCATTTGTATGTGCATTGGATCATTTCATGCTGTCAAGTTTACTCTGGACCATCTACTCGGTTGTGCTCTACATGGCCCCCTGGTTTTTCGTTTTGATTTGTTTTGGTTTGTTTTGGCTTTTTGGCTGGATGTTTTGTATTCACCTTCAAGTTCATTCTATTCCCTCCAGAGACCCATATGCTTTATATTTTTTGAGATTATACTTTGATTACGTTTCTCTTTTCCCTTTACTTCCTCCAAACCCTTCCTACATTTCTCCGGACTCTCCTTCAAACTCATGACCTCATTTTTAACAAGCTGTTACTATGTACATACAACTCTAACACAGATTTCTAAATCTAACCTTCTCAGTCTGTATAATGCTACTCATATGCATGTTTTCAGGATGGAATGTGCTTTATTATTAGTATCACTACTACTATTATTATTTCCATAATTCTCATTTAACATTAACCCCTCCATTTCTTTTTCACTCTCACTTACGCTCTCTCCCTCTGGTGAAAATTCCTATTTTCCACAAATGCTATCACTCTCTCCTAGAACTGAAGTATAATACACTTCTGATAATTCCAACATCTATGATACCTCTAAGTCTCCTTCTGATGTTTCTTATCTCTCCTGACCATAAGGTATATTTTCATATTTATTTACATATCTAGCCACTTTTCCTTCTAGCTGAATATTTTATATTTTAAAAATCAATAGAAACATACGTGTCCCTCTTCCTATAACAGATGCCTTGAATGGGAACTGAATTAGTCTGTGCACTGAAAAAAAAAAACACTGGGATTTCTTGCCATTTCACTTTGACTTAGCTCATCATTATTTTCAAGGCGTTTTTGCTTGTTTGCTTGGTTTTTAAAGAACTATTTTTATTTAATTTTAGAGTGTGTGTGTGTGAGAGGGAGGGGGAGAGAGAGAGGGAGAGGGAGAGGGAGAGGGAGAGGGAGAGGGAGAGGGAGAGGGAGAGGGAGAGGGAGAGGGAGAGGGAGAGGGAGAGGGAGAGGGAGAGGGAGAGGGAGAGGGAGAGGGAGAGAGAGGGAGAGGGAGAGGGAATTTGTGTGCATGTGCCCTCAGAGGCCTAAAGTAGTTGTGGAATCACCTGGAAGTAAAGTTATAGGTGGTTGTGAGCCAACCCATTTGTGGGATTCTCACTAAACTCAAGTCTTCTGGAACAGCCAGAAATACTCTTAACCATTGTGTCATCTTTCCAGCCCCAAGAGCACCATCAACACTTGTCTCCCTTCAGATACAGAGTCTAAGCACTGCTGACGTTTTGGAGATACCTTTGTACTTTCCAGCCACATTTTTGCACTGTTCCCTATGTGTCCTTAGAGTTCACCTGACTATTGTTTCAGTTGATAGAGAACTCTTCTTGCTTTTCAGTCTGTACCAAGATCCCATGAATCTGTCTCTCACTCATTCCTTTACAACGGACCTTTTGTTTTTATGTTTTGCACATGTAGGTTCCTTTTCACCAGTAGCTATGGATGGAATGGGTGTGTCTAGAAACTACAGTTTTTGTGGTAAGGCTTACTAGACATGCTTATGTTGTTAGAACATGCGATCTTTGGGACTTGGTGTATTAAGCAGAAGCCACTAGCTTGTTTTTGATTAGTTAGTTAACCTTTCTGAGCTTTAGTTTCTCCAACTATAAAAACCACATGATTATCATGTGGCTTAAAAGATGATGTAAGAGTCTTGTATATAACCATTTCATTTGCTTTTTTCCTTGGACCAATCCTTGCAAGCATCCACAGGGTGGCTGTAAAATCAAACTAGCTGTGCACTGTTTCTTGCTCACTTCTTAAGTGAGCTTTTCTTGTCCCCATTCCGGCTGAGTGAACCAGTGCTTTACCTATTTCACTGAATGTCTTACTTTTCATACTGGATTTATTCAGATGGTTGGTTTAAGTCTGTTAAGATCTGTGATGGTTGTATTTGCTCAGCCCAGGGAGTGGCACTATTAGAATGTGTGGCCTTGTTGGAGTAGATGTGGCCTTCTGTGGGTGACACACCTCATTCTAGCTACCTGGAAGCCAGTATTCTGAGAGCAACCTTCAGATAAAGATGGAGAGCTCTCAGCTCCTCCTGTACCATGCCTGCCTGGATGCTGCCATATTTCCACCTTGATGATAATGGACTGAACCTCTGAACCTGTAAGCCAGTTCCAATTAAATGTTGTTCTTATGAGAGTTGCCTTGGTCATGGTGTCTGTTCACAGCACTAAAACCCTAACTAAGACAATAGCCAACTCTAAAATGTCATGTACAATCAAATACCATCTCTCCAACATCATTAGAGAAGGATATTTTAATAAAATCACTAGTTATAAATTCATATTTCTGACCACATAAAATGAGAAATATAGGCTAACAATTTTATTAGATAGACTTACCCATTTATCAAGGAGGACATCTGAATCACATAGATAACATGGTGACTTGCTTAAGGCAGGAACATAAACTGTGGTGGAGACCATTCTTGACTGCAATTTGATTCTCTAAAGCATGCTGCTTATTTGTGATATAAGATTCTTGGAAGCTGTCTTATGGTACATACATTATTTTTGTTGATGAAACGAGAAGTGAATATGCTCAATGTACGCAACAGGTCAGCTTTTCTGAATTAACATTAGTAAGAGTACCTAATGAGAGCAGAGATCATATGAAAGTGGCTTGATGTCTCAGAAGACAGGCGGCAAATAGCCAGGGGAGCATAGCCTTGTACCAATAGTGACAATTCCTCTGTGCCTTCGCATTCATTATCCCCACATAACAATGGTGTGCTTTCCTTGGATCCAAAATCTAAAACACTGCAAAGTTCCCAGTGGTCCTCCTCTTCCTACTCTGCTTTCTTAGCTTTTTTTCCCCCTTTCTTTCTTTCTATTTTCTTTTGAATGAAGATTATGATGAAGAGCTAGCTTTACCAATTCAAGTGCTTAGGTTTCCACGATACCCTGAAGGATTATTACTGATGACATTTATGTGATTACAAGCTGTGTTTACAGCAATAAAGAAAGCTAGGCTTGGGTAGTATTAAATAGCCCTACTAATTATACCACTATAAAAGGCTTATGGATGATATAAATTTCAGTATTATTATCCGGTGCTCTGCTGTGGCATTCTTCCAAAGTGAGGAATCACAGGGCTCATTTGTTTTTCCTTCTTTGCCCTGACTCACAAGGAAACGAAAACAGGAGGCTGAATGACAGAGGGCCTGCAGCCACTGCAATGTGCACGTGTAACAAGAGCAGACTGTGAGAGGCTGCCACTGCTATATGCTTTGAGTTTTCAGAAGTGAAGTCATATCAGGTTTGCAACAAACATTTCTGTGGTACTTAAGGAAATAAGGATGAAGACAATGTGATATTTCCCACGTTTCGGGGTTACAAAAATCAATGATAATGCCCAACTGTGAAAGATAAATAACTGTGAAAGATAAAAGAGAAAGGTACTCTTAGATATCCTTGACAGGCTTTGACTGGTGACAGACTTTTTTTGGGAGAGCATGTAGGATGGAGAGAACTTGGTGATATTTATCAATATTAGGATGTCAACTGACTCAGTCTTTCCATTTTCAGAAATGTAAACTACAAAATACTATCACATGTGTCCAAAAAATTAGCTGTAAGGATTTTTCTTCTAAAAGAGTTGGAGTATGATGCTGAAGAGACAGCTCAATGACCAAGAACACTTGTTGCATTCCTAGAGGACCGAGTTTAGTTTCCAGCATCCACATTGGGCAGCTCAAAACCACCGGCAACTCCAGCTGCAGGTGATGATCCTATGTCATCTCTGCTCTCCCTGGGTACCACACACAAATGGCATGTATTCACTCACACCCATCCTTCCACACACATTATCTCTTTCTCTCCCTCCCCTCACTCTCAACCAAACACACACACACACACACACACACACACACACACACACACACAGATGGAGAGAGAGAGAGAGAGAGAGAGAGAGAGAGAGAGAGAGAGATATTGATTTGAAAAATAGATGGGAAAATTCAAAATTGACAAGAATCTATATGCCTACTAATTTGGGCCTTATGGATACTATTGTGGCAATTAAAACTATACAGTTACTGTACATGTATTGAGGTAGACAATTTCCCAAGCCATATTAATTAGCACATGAGAAAAAACAAAATGCAGAGCAACCTGTGATTTCTAGCATTTTCATGAGAAACACTCAGTAACTCTGTGTATGAATGTAAATGCATAGAAAAAATGGCATGAAAAGTAAATAAGAGTATTTTAATGAAGATTTCCTTGAAATAGTGTGGTATTTATGTGCTCAGTAGGGAGTGCAATCGTTTTTAACTATAGTCATGCCTTGCATTTGAAATGTTTATATTACACAAGCAATGTTTATACTAATGTGTTACCCAAGTAACTTAAAAATAAAAATAAAACAATGGCCTCTAGCCTTAACTCTTTGGCTCTTAGTACTTCATGGCATCTTCCTTATGTTTAGCAGTTTTGATAGTGTGGACATATGTTTTAAAAGAAGTATAATAAATATATTTGTTTGCTACCTAGATTGACTATTAAATTTTTTTCATTGTCATAACTCCTAAGTCAAATTGGATTTAATAAAACTTGAATTGGAGGTTTTATATCAAGAGATAGGAACATTCTTTGTGTTTAGTAGTAAATCTGTCTGCAGAATATGGAAGCAGCTAAAGTCATTTCAGATAAAATTGAAACCTGAAATATTATTTATTTATTTATTTATTTATTTATTCATTTTTGGATTAGTCATCCACTCAGATTCCAAGGGAATTTGGCTTACTCTTGAGAAGAGGCCCCTGGTTGTTGGGATCCACACTAGCCCCACGTTGGGCGCCAAAATAATGTTGGGGACCGCACTAGCCCCAAGTTGGGGCGGCCAAAATAAATGTTGCAGCCCAGGCAAAATGTTGAGGCCCGGGCCAACCCACGTTTGGGCGGCCACTGTATCCAGGCCCAAGCTGCTGCTCCGGTCTGCAGGTCGGGTTTCAGCAAGAGCGAGGGTGAGGGCAGACTCTACCTAATGTCTGATGTGTATGAATCTCTCTCTCTCTCGTCTGATGTCTAGTTCTGTCTTCTATAGTCTGATTCTAAGCCACGCCTCTAAGTTACACCTTTAATCATGCCCTTAGGTCTTGTCTCTAACTCTGATCTCTATACTTCTAAGTCACACACCTTTAATCTCACACATCTTTAATCTCACGCACCTTTAATCTCAAGGTATCTAAACCAAGATTATCGGAGTGTTCTCAGCTGTTGTAGGCTATTGTAATTCAAGTCTCATGTCAGGGTATATGGCTCAAGATGGCTGCAAAGCTGATAGCCGCTTTCTGCTAAAAGTCGGCCCCCAACACCTGGTTAGGAGGATTAAAATTATTATGTTTTTACTTTGGCCTCTTTTCCTGAAGTAGACAAGCTAATTAGGAAGCTGAATTAGCAACATCCTACTAACTTGACTTTAGAGTTTTTTTGTTTTTTTTTTTTTTTTTTCTTTTGAGTCCTTAGGACAAGACTCCATTTCCATCCTATAATGACAGAACTGAAGTAGAGGCTGATTTCACCACATGGAGAAAACGTTTTATTAATTTATTTCTTCCCCCAGCTGTTAGTGTCAAATCCCAAATTCAATCAGAATTTTAAGGAAGGACTGACTTGGCTATCCAGGGTCTAGCTTGAGAATTTTAAATGTGGGATGCCTAAGATGCAAATGTGACAGGTATCAGAGACAGAAAGCTTCAAATAGTATGGTGGCAGTGGTCCAGGAGACAAGCAGACACAGCCTGGCTTAGAGCAGAGCTACAGCCCCATGCAGACATAGAGGGAGTAGCTGGAAGGGTGTCACATGGTGTTGGGCACACAGTGTAATTACCAGATGATAGTGAAGTTTAACTAGAGACAACTTTGTGTATCAGTCAGCATATTCTATAAACACATTTAATGTCTACCTCCATGAAGTGTGTTTTCTAAGATAGTATGGAGAGTACACAGCAGTGGTAGCTAAGGAGGTGACACAGATGCACAAGATGATGCAGTTTGGAGATTGCTTTGCTAAACAATCTATGCAGATCTATGAAAATGCATCTGAGATTTGGGTATAAAATTCAAAGGACATGGTACAAGCATCTCAAGAAATCACAGACATTACTGCGGTTAGTTGGCTGTCGCCTGTGCAAAGAGTTAGGACAATTGGTAATTGTGCACGCTGTGATGCTGCCAGTAAGCGCACCTTTGATTTATATTTCCAGAATACTACAAAGTGGAACGCTGATGCTCTGAGTGATATCTTCACCATTTGCTGGACAGCGCATGCTGTACACTGAGGGAAATAAGACACCTGCTTGGTTAAGCGTCAGAGTAGATCCTGCGCTCTCCTTTCTTGATCGTCTGCAGATGTCAATGGTTCCTATGAACGCTTTCAAACTTTTCGTTCTGTCAGGCGAGAGAGGACAAAGTCCCAGAACTCCATTATTCTCCACTGGACACTTTTCCTCTTATTACTTAGAATTATTACAACTTTCAGTATGTTATGGGGTTGTTAGAAATTTGGCATGAGCTGAAATTGAGTGTGAGTATAATCACAAGAACTGGGAGGTATTTGCCTAAGTTACTGGAGATGTCAAATGCTTCTTAAAGTCTGCATGGAGAGGTTATTTATGTTCAGCATGATAATAGAAAGCCATGGTACATATGTAACCACTGGCAAGAACAAAGTAGACCCATAAAAGTATAGGAAACCATTAATGTACATTAACCAATATATACATATATAAATATTACTGTATATATACATATGTTCATATATATATATATACATATATTCATGTGTGTATACATGTATGTATATGTATGCACACATGAATATATGTATATATACATATAATATTTATATACACATACATATAATATTTATGTATGTATACACACATTAACCAATAAACTAGCTCATGGAAGGCCAGTAGCACCATAGATAAATATAAAGTAGAGCGAGTGATGATGTCTCTGTAGTGATCTTTGGGGACACCATCAGCTGAGAGTGGCTTAGGGACTTGGAAGCAGGTGCCATTTTCTTAGAGTTAATTGGGGTCCTGGTGAAAAATACATTTGTATGTCACATGGAAGGTCAAGGAAAGGACACTGGGCAGCAATGAATTGATTCTTTTTTTTTTTTTTTGAAAAATTACTATTATTTTATCATGTATATAGGTATTCTGTCTGCAGTTGCATGTCTGGTGCCCATAGAAGCCAAATGAGGGTGTCAGATTGATAAAACTTGAGTTCTAGACCACTGTGAGCTGAGAATCCAACTTGGGTTTCCGGGAAGGAAAGCCAGTGCTCTTAACCACTGGGTTTGGTCTTCAGCCTGGCAATATATTGGTTCTAAATATAATGAATCGTGCTCTGAATAATTAGGATAAAGGAGGCCTCTGGGAGGATGAAAAAAGCAGAGCAGAAGTAAGGGGGTTTGCAGTGAAGGTTTGGAGATAAGGAAAGTGGCAATGTCAGATTTGTCCTTGTACATTCATGAGGTCCTTCTCTGTCACCCCTCTATAGCCTATAAATTTGGAGGAACAGAGAAAGGGAGATGGCCTTTATTCACTCAAGTGTCAATGACCCCGAGAAGAACGATGTGTGACAGTGGAACTTGCCAGGAAACTTGGTAAGGTAGAGTGGGTCTGAGTCCCCGGGGTACACACCTGAGACCATAGACGGCCCCCTGTCCCCTTTCCCACATAAGGAAATGTGACCTGTGATCACATAGGCCCAGAACAGAGTTCTCCATGCTAATGAGGTACTTATAAGCCCTGAGGGTTTAGCCAACAAACTCCCCTTCCCAGGCATTCCTCCCTGCGAAAGGTGTCTAATCTCTGGTTCATCCTGAAAAGTTGGTACACACCCATTTTCCATGATGAACAACCAATAAACAGTTTGAAACCAAGGACTGTCTCCTTCATGGAGTACCACCAGGGGGAGCATGGAGCAGGCCTTCGCTTACAGAGCCGCTGCGTACATATCCCATAGAAGGTCCATTTGTGCCCCTCCACACCCAGACAACTGCTGCTACCTTCACCGGATACGCTAAGCCAGAGCTCCCATTCCCAGCTCCAGGCTAGACGCCATCCTCAGACAGTGTGCTCCCAATGATCTTGGCCTCTTTGAGGGCCCATGGACCCCCACCCCCAACCCTCTGTTCCCGACTTCTCTGTGCAGTTTTCTAGTGGCAAAAAGATGCCCATGTGTCAGGGAATCCCAGCTTTGCCTTCCCACATTGCAGACTGTATTTTCCCATTCTTGGAACAATGTCTGGGTGCTTCCCTGAAGCCCAGAACCTGCCCTGCGATGGGATGGGGGGAGGGAGGGGGCTGGACTCAGTCCCACCAAACAGTGCCCAGGAAAAGAGAGCATTCCCAGAACACTTTCTGAAAAAAATGAATAATGAATGGAATGATGAACAAATATCCATAGGAAATGAAAAAGAATGGATAGGTAAGATGACTGGAAGTTATGTAATAGAAATTTGAATGGCTTGTGCTCAGCTGGAGACTTCTGGAAGCTTCTCTATAAAGGAATCATAGATAGAACTAACACTATGAAATATCTCTGGGAGAGGGGTCACATTCCCACCTTGTGCACCAGGTTGACACCCTTAAGGACCACCACACTCAGTATAAGAACACATTTACCACAAGATTTCTTTTCTTCAGTTATCACAGTTAATAAGCATACTTGAGGTCAAAACAGTAGAAACCAGGGGCCGCGGGTTAATAAGTCTCCATATAGTAAAAACTTATAATTTTAACTGTAGAAAGACTTCCCCATTCCTGTCACTTACATAAGCTGTGCCCACACACTTCCTTGTGAGAAGTTACTTACCAAGTTCCTTGACTTTATTTTTAGACATTCTTTGCTTGCTCCTGGATGATCTGCCTTACTTTTCTTTTAGTCGAACAAAAGTCTAAAATCAATAGCTGCCTTAAAGCTGTGCTATAATGGTCATGAGTTTAACACTGCACAGCTGGAAGTTTCGACCCAACAACTAAAGGCAAAGCTGAAATGTGCTTGCAAAAGCTGATTGCTGCTTTCCTTAAAGTAAAGATGGTGTCTTGGTGTGAAGGCCATATACTCCATCAAAAGAAGCCCAAGAGGCCATCAGGAAGCTGTGCTTTGAATCTAGGAGGGGCCAGTGGGTGTTCTATTGAGTTTATGGGTGGTGTCTTGCTTAACAGTTGGTATGCAACACTCCCATGATCCCCAGTAGCATGGTTTCCCCTCTTCTTGGAGGATGATGGCGTAGGTGGCCACTTTCTAGCTTTTTGGCTTCAGTGCTTTGTGGTATCCTAGAAAAAAGCAGCTCTTTTTTATCTTGGACTTTTATATTATTTTTCCTCTTTCCCACCCAGATGTTATTTTTGAATTCTGAAAGAGAGTAACCTAACCCTGTCCATAAATGATGAGAGAGAAAGAGAGGAGGGGAGGAGAGGAGAGGAGAGGAGAGGAGAGGAGAGGAGAGGAGAGGAGAGGAGAGGAGAGGAGAGAGGAGAGGGAAGACAAGAGAAGACAGAAGAGAAAAAAAAAGAAAAAGTATTTGTCTAAGAGTATTTGGAATGAGCTCATTCAAGAACAATTCTGGTTCTTGAAGTAAGCCTATACTGCTTGCAAATTTTGTACTGTGGCATTTATTGAGATGACATTAAATAAGAGAGGCTCACTGTCATTCCAATTAGTTAAGGAAAATGTGGGATTTTGTATATAAAAGAGTGAGCTGGCTCTCCATCCTAGAATCCATTGGCAATTTAATAGTGATAGGGTCATTTAAAAACATCTGTGGTCCTCATCCCAAAAACTGACCTCTTGCTGATGGCATGCAGATCCCTGAATTTGGCCAAATTACATTTCTGTTTTCTGCAACTCCTCCAGTTGGAATGTACCTCAGTCAGCAGGGTGTTTGATTTCTAGCTGCTCTGGATTTGTCTTGATTTCTACATCAGTGTTTGTTGGTTGCAGTTCACAGATGCATTCTGAGAGTAGGGTAGAAGAAAAACCACCCAGGAAATAAGACAGTTCTGCTTAGTTTAGCACACACTTTAATGGGCATCTGTGCTTGCAGCCTTTCACTGAACAAAGCAGAGCGACTTGGAGGAAGTTATCTGTAGAAAAGCCAGAATGGAACCTGGATTTTCTCTCCTTTGTCCAAGATTTGTAAGAACATTTCTGTCTCTGGCCAGGGAATAGAAATTTTTCTTCTCATTTCTACCTATTTGTCTCAAAGTTAAAGACTATATGGGAAGGAAAGGGCTAAAGACAGGAAACAAGAAACACACACAGAACAAAGAAGGAGAGACAAGATGAGGAGTTTTCCCCTTCAAATCCAAAATGGAGAAGGCAGAGGCTGGAGTTGTACATTTGAGACCAGTCTAGTAGATTTCAAAGGAAGTTCTACCTTTATACAAACAACACTGTCATGCCAATCCAGAGTCCTAGGTAAGCTCTTAAAACATGTTCACACATCTCTAGCACCTTCCTTGGCTGTCTTCCCCACCTTCAGTGAACTATGTAGGTGCATTCACAGCTAAAAGATTCAGGACACCTGGATCCATCTGGACAAAGGCTCTGGGTGCTTACTCTTTCCTTTGGCTTAGCTGGCTTAGGCAGAAAGACCCCATCTGTGCACTAGTGGGATGTTTTTGCACTTGTGCCTTTTTAGAACTAGTCACAAAACTGTATAATACGTGAATAAACTCTCCTTTGCATTGGTTACCACACTGGACAGAGAACATCTGTATTCTTTCTTCTTAGATACTTCTAGGAATCACACCACCAGTACTCAAGGTCACATGAAAAAGATCACTCATGCAGGAATCCTAGCCAGAGTCTCCATGAAGATTTTATACAAATTAAAGGGTTTTGTATATAAAATTCAAACTGATGGTATGCCAGTCATGGTGCTTCATGCCTACAGTCTCCACATGTAAGAGGTCAAGGCCATTGTGGGGTACAGAGTGAGACCTTGTATCAAAAACAAACACCTCAAACTGATGGGGAGAAGTTTCAGTATTTATTGAGTAAATTAATGCTGATGATATTTCTCGTATTCATTGGCTGCTTCCTAGATGGCTTATATCTATACTGTACCATATTTAGCCCACAAAAACTCCTAAGACAATTACCATTATTATCTAGATCTGCGAAGTGAAGCAATGCACCACTGAGGACCTATAAACTCTGCAATTATTATTGAATTTTGGTTTAAGTGAATCCAGAAAAGTTCCAAGCCCAATTGTTTTAAATTGTATATTTTTTAAAAGTTTATTTTTTTAATGATGTGCATGTGTATGTTTGTGTGTGAGATTGTACATGTAAGTGCAAAAGGCCAGAAATATTTTTTTCCCTAGAGCTGGAGTTACAAGTAGTTGTGTGCCACCAGATGTGAGTTCTGGGCCTCAAGTCTGAGCCTACTGGGAGAGCAGTATTAATCAACCACTGAGCCATATTTCTAGCCCCCAAAATTATGTTTTAACTTAGTAGACTTATATAGTAAGTCCTAGATACAAATTTTAAGGATAGATATTTTCTTTCAGTGCCAGATGTGGGATACCTTCCTCTAAACTATTGATTAGCTGAGACCCAGAGACACCCAAACACTACACCATATTGTCATTATTCCTAGTTTCCCACTTGAACTTAATTGTAAGATCCTATTGCTTAAGTCTCTGGTAGGGTCCAGATCCAGCCTTCTAAATATAGACTGTTATTTCCAGTATTGGGTTGATTTCTAGACCAGTACATGATTGAGTCCTAATAGCTGGTCACCTTTAAGAAAAATACAAGAGACATTATAATTTCTTTTTGATTTTGATACCAGCTTATAATAATGATTGCCAGGTAAAGTATGCCCTCCAGTGCCATAGTGGCATCAGTATGGGGATAACCAACTGCTTTCTGATTGGTGTTTCATGACTGTTATTGTAAACCTGGTCAAAAGCCATGGCATCACTTGGGCTGTGACATACCCAAGAGGTGATCTACAATGACTGTGTTATTAAAATTCCCTCCAAATACTAATGCTTATTATACTCAGAGATTAGTGCTATACCCAGCCTTAGTCAGAGAAGATTCTTACTATAATGTATAGTTGTTAAGGCAGAAACACTTAATTGGCCATAATGTTGAGAATAAGTGATGGCTGAGTGGTCCTAAGTAGAACAGTAATACCAACATCCCCAAGGCTCAAGGAACATAGACAGCTGGCAAGGGAAAGAATGTAAATTCCAGTGGACAAGGAGATATATAGTAAGACCTTCTTTTCTGCACATAGTATAGTTGTTATGATCATGAATTCTTTTCACTGGTGGGTCTCTGCATAAGACTTACAGAAACTTAGGCCCATCAACATTTCATCAGGGGTGAAAGGAAGGGGGTCATGGAGACCCTACATCTCATGAGAACCTATACCAGTTGCTCATTCTTTCAGGTGTGTGTGTGTGTGTGTGTGTGTGTGTGTGTGTGTGTGTGTGTGTATGTGTGTGGGAGCGTGTGTGATTTTCTTCAGCAATGCAGCCACAAATAAGTTGCAATTGCTCTAGTGAATAACCTCACACTGAATTTTGATTTAATTGAACTCAGAAAAGGTCTCGACCACAACTGTTTAAAATAATAAGTTTTTAATTATGTGTATGTATGTTTGTGTTTGGTATGTACAGATGAGTGCTAGAGCTCAAAGAGGCCAGAGATACTGTATCCCTAGAGATGCTCAAGCAAAAACCTAAATAAAGTCAGTGGGTTACATACAAAAATAAGTCATGAAAGTTTGAAGGGGACTTGTCAATTTCAGTGGGAGAGGCAGCAGGATTTGAGAAGGATATTGGGGAGAAAAAACTGACTGAATTCATTATATAATTGCATTCATTATATAAATGGATGCAACTGTTTTAAATGACCATAGAAAAGATTCACTCATGAGAAGCTCACCTGAACATTATTTTTTTTCTGAACACTTTAGCAAAAAGAAAGAACAGGTAGCAACAACTTATGAAAAAAATGTAAACAGAATTAAACAACAACAACAACAAAACCACATCCCTACTAATTGGGAAAACAATGTTTAATTTAAAAGAAAAAAAGTTTTAATCAAGGACAAATAACACAATATTTAATGTAGTCAAAATTCACAAAAGGGCATTATTCTTTACTGTAAAATATAGGACTATTTTAATTTCTTCTAAGAAAAATATATCTCAAAAAACCTCAAAGGGGGGAAAAAAAGACATTCTTAGAAATGACTGATTAGGAAGCTAGAAGTGAAAGATAGTGATGCTTATGTTCTGTCTTGGAATTATTAAGTAATAAAACAAAACTAGGAGAAGCAACATAGGCTCTGAACGTTCTTGCAGATGCTTTCTGATACTGGCCCACAGCAGCACCCCCATTTTCATGTATTGCATTTAAACACGTCTAGTTAAGTGATCTTCCCCCTGCTCCTCAGAAGCCTCAAAAATAGAAACCAATGAACAGGAGCGTTTGCAAAATGCACAGGCATAGAATTCTGATCTGAAGATCACCGCAATGCAATTCTAATCCTTGGAGGGAAAAAAGTCATTTTCTCCTGCAGATCTCATGCACCAGCCTGCAATGGTGTCTGCACGAGTCCCAACTGCCGAGTCTTTGATTTAATGAAAACTTCAGGGAAGCAATTCCGTTCACTTCAGGGATGGCTTTGTTCCCCCATTATGATTCGTTTTTAATGAGAAAGATGATTGTAAGGATAAACTCTATTCCTCTGAATTTTTACACTAATTACATACAAAGCACTGTTTTGGCAGAGGGGGACTTATCTGCTTCAGGCAATACAGTTATCATCTTGTAACCACCCTTCAATCTCCCACATGAACACTGCAGCTTCGTGCCAGGAATGAGTATTGCTCTTTGCCAGCTCTCAGCATGGAAAGATGAATGCTTAAAGATTTCCCGAATTAACAGTCAACATGGACTCCAGATACAACAAGGAGACAATCCCTCCCTGCAAGCTTAGATGCTGTTTGGAATGGACAAATCAAAGGGATACTCATTAATGAAGCATGTAGCATGAGGAATGCAGGGGGATGTTATATATAAAAGCATGTGTGTGAGTTTATATGAGGATTCATTAAAAGGAGAAGGTGATAATGCATATTCTTCATTTCTTTCAATATGAAAGTCTTTTATTGAGCTGATACTGAGGGTTCTGTGTACAGTCCTGAATTTGTGATTATATACTGCAGCATAAATTGATGCTTTATATTGAGTGCCCTAAGTATTATTAAGACTGTGGGATGCTCCATTTGCTGCAGATGTATTCTGTAAATACTGTATATACATAGAATATGCGTGTTGGGCACTATTTGATGCAGGGCTTTGAGCATGATGGATCAAGTTCCTTGGTATTCCAGAAGGATGCCACAGTAAAGTAAGATGCTTTCAACAGCATTTCCTGATACCTGGAAATGACCTAAAGAATAGTCACATATTGGAAACTCGATGACATATTATTCTAGCCAGGCAACCACAGTGTTGCCTACAGTTAGGCTATTTTCTTTTTTCCATCAAGTATAATGTATACACAATAAATCTCATTTCTTTAAGTGTATGGTTTGAAGAGTCTTGTCAAACACATACATTTATATGATGCCTGTAACAATAGAAATGCAGAGAATACATTGAGCCAAAGGTTTCTTTGGTGGCTTCTGCAGCCTGCCCTCACTGTCAGTCTCCACGAACAATGGATCTCCTTTCTGTCATTGTTATTTTGTTTTCTCCAAAAGCTCATATAACAACACAGAATGCAATTATCCTGAGCATAAACTTTGCATACAGTTTTGTACTTAGCATAATGCTGTTAAAAATAGCTAATATTGCTGAATGAATGGGTACCTTATTCCTTTTTTTTCCTTAGGGAGTGGTACTGAATTATGTAAACTCATTACATATTTATTTATTTATTTACTTATTTATTTATTTATTGTGTGTATGTGTATGAGTGTAGACACATGTGTGCTGTGCTGTGTGTGTGGAGGGAAGAATACGACCTGAAGGAGATGGCTCTTTCCTTCTACAAAGTGAGCTCCAGGGACAGACCTAAACTCATTGGGCTTCTGTAGAAAATCCCTTTTCCCTGTAAACTATCTCACTGGCCCCCAAACCTCCACCAACAGCTCCTTGTTTTTCTTTGAGGCAGCATTTTGCTACGTAGCTCTGACTAGTGAGATAGTCATCATTTAGCCCAAGATGGCCTTGAATCTGTGGCAATATTCTTGACCTAGCCTGTGAATTCTGGAATCTCTGGTGTATCCCACCACAAGCAGCTTTTCCTCCCCTTCCATAAACTAATGAGTACTCAGGTTTTGTTATTGTTGCTGGTTTTTTTTACAGGTTTTTATAGAATTTTAAACAAAGCAACATTTGCATTCATTTCTGTGTATCAACATTATGCTTTCCCATTTCTCTTGGAGAGGGAATGACTGTTGGAACATATAGGAAGTGCATGTTTAACTTTATAAGCCACTGCCAAGCTATATTCAAAAGTAGTATGGCCAGTTTGCACTTCTGCCAGTGTTCTATAAAGAATTGCTAACAGGCAGCTTTGTGAGAAGTGGGTTCTGACTTTTGTGTGTAATTTTCCTTTGCCAATTTTTTTAACAGGATGTTATCTGCTTCCTCAAACTTAAGCCTGTTTTGTTCTTGTCCATAATAATGTTAAGTGTTTCTCAAGGATTTTCTACAAGGATTCATCTCAGTAACCACTCAAGTACAATCTTTCTTTACCATAGTGACTACAACTCTCCAGTCACACTTAAGAAATAAAAAATAAATGTGACTTGACAAGGAATAGGCATGGAAGTTTGCCAGGTAATTTACCACAAGGGAGAACTGAATAAAGTCCAATAAAAATTCCCTCACCAGTCTTAGGGAATTGATGATGTTAGTTTCCCCGTGGCTCCCAGGAGATGTATGATCCCTCCTTTACATTCTCCAAGCGCTCTCTTATCCAGCCAACCCACAACAGTGCCTCCTTTTCAGCGCTTTAGTAAGGATTATCTGGAGAGTTGGGAACTGAGTGAGCATTGAAGTGTCCTTGGTCTTCTGGTCTAAGAAGACCCTGGATTTTGATTTTATTCATTTTTCTGCTTTAGTTAGAGATTGGGGCCACCTGTGGTAAACACTAAAATATCCTAATGCATGTAAAGGCAGAGATTCCCAAATGTAGAGAAGAAGCAGAACCTGCTGGTTCAAGAGAACCTTAGTCGATGCCAGAATCTTACATATTGCAAGATGCAGACACTCAAGTCGCCAAGACTTTTTCTGGCCAAGAAACCTGTTTCATTGAATATGACGTTCTGCACTATTTGTCTAACTACATGAATATTTAAAGACTTGATTATGGATATTATATTAGTACTTTTAGAGACTCATTTCATTTTCATGCTCACACAAAACGAGAGATGATAGAAAATATGCAAAAGTCTATCTTCAAAAATTTTCTGGAAAGCAAATATGACATACTTATTGAATTGCTTTAGCCAGAAGATTTATTATTGTTATTATTATTATTATTATTGAAAATTAGAAGCACTTAAAGAAATACTCTTCAATGAAAAAGCAACCCTTGTAAGGGCTGTTATAAGGAATACTGAAGGGGTACCCCAGGCTTCTATATAGTGGTACAGCCTTTGGGTTCTATTATATTTCCATGTCCTTTTCTATACTGTGGCTGGAGGAAGAACACAGGCTCTGAACCTGCTTTTGCTTCTCCGTGAGCATCCTGTCTTTACCTTACTGTCTTTATTTGCTCTAATTAGACACAAATGTAGAAAAATGGTAGTAATCAAATTGACTTCATCCATTAAGCAGGGGGCACTGAAGACAGAACTGGGAAACAGTTACAATAAGTAAGAAATGATTATGGACAAAAAAACCCTGATGATAAATATTTTCTTGGTAAGAAATGCATCTACTTCTCTTTTGATTTTAAAATCCAGTCATGTTTCTTGCTTCTGTATCACAAAAGCAAGAGCACAGTCTTCATTTGAGCTGAAGACTGTCTTCCCTTGTTGCATGGTATTTGCATTTTTGTGTCTCTTGGTTTTTGGATTTCAGCTAGAGTTACCTAAAATTTTAAGAAAGGAGGAACTATGTAGAGGCGAGGGAGAGCCTTTCAGTAATTCTTAGACAGATAATTGGGTGTGAAGCCTCCCTTGAAGCGTCTTATGATTTCTTAGCTATATTCTTAAGGACCTTAGTTTGGACATAGAGCATAAAAATTTTGAATGTCTGGTGTTTCTTTATGGACACATTTTCATTTTCTAAATATTTCTCAGTGGGGTTAACATAACAGTACTTTCAGTTTTCCTGTAATTCCCAGACTGGATACATTGGTTGACATTACAGAACTAAACATCTTTCTATGGAGTTCTATTCCTCAAGGGCTCTGTTAGGATCAGTAGATTCTTCAATTTCAGAAACAAGTGAAAGGGAACAGAGCTTCAACCTTTCAGGCCACACCTAGAATTTGTTCAGCAAGACACAGTGTCTTAAAGGATGACAATCCCAATGTTTCCCCTGGAATTAATTAATACCCAAGGGCAATTTCACAGTGTCATTTACTCATATCTACACTGGAACCTGCTACCTGCATATCTTTTGGTCATTGATCTAATGCATATTTGATAGGGAGAATTTTCTCTAACTTTGAAGTCAGAATTTTGGGAAGGCTACCTACAATGACTTAATGCTTAAATATTCTCAGAGGGTTTCCAGTTTGACAACTATAGTTTTAGAAGCTATACGAGTACAATGACAGTGATCTGTTATAAAAAGAAGAAAAACACAGCTAGGAAACTGCTTACTGCCAAGTGGTCCAAGGCATACATATATCGCTAATATGGAGACCCAGCTGGATAGGTGATATTTGTGCTAGGTGAGATGTGAAGGTCAGCACTTGACCTGCAGGCTCTGAGGAGCACTGAGAAAGGAGGACTGGCTATAAGGGGTCCTCCCTTTCACACAGACTTCCCCTCTCTTCTCTTTTGCTCATTCATCCCAAGTCTTGAAGTGCCTGAACAGAAAACTTATGATGCTTCTAACACATTAAAGTGACACAGCACGTACAAAATTAATTACTATGTTGATTTCTAGATGTTAGCTAAATACCAGTCTATGTGGGTAGACATCACAGATGTATGAGTCAGTTTAGTGGTCATCCAGGGCAACAGTAAAAAAAAAATTTAAAAAGTAAAAAGCAATAAAAGAAAGAAAGAGAGAGAAAGAAAGAGAGGGAGAAAGAGAGAGAGAGAGAGAAAGAAAGAAATCTCCAAAAAGAACCCTGCATTTGGGAAATGGTTTTTCCACTCTCTAGAAAAACAGTATTTCCCCAGTCTTTCCTTCAAAAAGGGCCTCCACGTTCCTTCCCAGTCTTCAGCCTCTTTGCCCCAGCCTTACCCACACTGACACGCTGCTATACATTGTGTATAGGACTCTCTTCTGATCTCATTGCTGGGTTTCACTACACCATATACCCCCTGCTACTTTCCTGTTCAGGGTTTTTAAATTTAAGAAACACAAATGTCTTTTTTTTATTTTAAAGCAGTGGTTCTTAATCTGTGGACCATGACCCCCTTGGAGATCAAATGTCCTTTTCCCAGTGGTTGCATGTCAGATACCTTGTGTAGCATAGCATAGATTTACATTACAATTCAGAATTGTAGCAAAATTACTGTTAAGAAGTAGCAAGGGAAATAAATGTATGGTTGGAGGTCACTGCAACGTAAGGAAGTGTATGGAATGGTTGCAGCTTTAGGAGGGTTGAGAAGCATTGTAAAGCGTCTCTCATCCTTCCCACCGCCTCCAAACTCCATAGGAAGAAGCCAAAGGTAGCTCTGCTCTTCCAGCCCTAGCTGGTCACAGCCTGAATCTTTTCCTAGTAGCTTCATTGGTTTTATCATTTATAAAATTTTGGATGACGTATATCCTTGCTTTGGAGAAGTTAGAAGGGAAAAGTCCCATATGCTGTAGCTGACAATTATAAATATCCATTATAAATGACATTATTAATGTTATTAACACCAACTCCTTTCATACCTTAACTTTTCTAGCTTCTATGTATAACTATTATAATCATGATTTCCATTTTTTATTATGTTTATTTTCTCTCTATGTAGACTCTTACTTAATCTCTGGACTCTTAGAAAATAACAAAGATCAGAACTCCCCAGGGGAGCAACAATTTGCTATTTCAAAATTCAGTGGTGCTTAAAAATCACCAATGGGAAATTCACCATCTTCATACAAACAATGTTTTCAGTATTGAGCTACCAAAAATTTGTTTAATCCAATTATTCTTAATTATATTCTTTATACTCAGTTAAATGATACTAGTCATTTGATGTTGATTCAAGCTCACATGAAATGAATTTTACATTCATCCCTTGTCTATTCTTTTTTAGATACATTCCCTCAGTTTCTCTGAAATGAGTTACTAACTGTATGCCTCTCCCATTGCCTCACTTCCTGGAGTCTTTTCCTGGCCTGAAGCATCACCATTCAAGAGCCTTATGTCCTTCAAATTCAACAGCTTCTGACTCACACTGAAGAAACATAGTTAAGACTTAGTGTCTGTAACTTTGTAGACTGTTATTCTTAACAGAAGTTATAGCTGTTAATATCAAAGGCTTAAAAAAAAACAAGTAACATCAACTTGGGGAAAGCAAATTAAATTAGCTTCTAATATATTTTCAACAAATGGAAAATCAATTAAATATGAGTGTGGTGAGTCTCTCGCGCTCGCTCTCTCTCTGTGTCTCGGTCGCGCTCTCTCTCTCTCTGTGTGTGTGTGTGTGTGTGTGTGTGTGTGTGTGTGTGCGCGCGCAGGGGGTTCTTTACTCATGTGTGTGTGGATGTGTTTATGTGTAGATATGTGTACATGTGCACATGTGTGTATGTATGCATGTAAATACCAAAGACTGACATCTGGTAACACATCCAATTACTCCCCAACTTAATTTATGAGGCAGAGTGTTTTGCTGAACCTAGAGCTTGTCAATTCTGCTCAACCAGCTGGGCAGTGAGCTCCAGGGATCTGCCTGTCTCTCTTTCCCCAGTGGTGGGATCCAGATGCGTGCTGCCTTGCTCAAAATTTTAAATAGGTTCTGGGAATCTGAATTCATGTCTTCATACTTGCAAGGCAAGGCTTTTCGCAACTATGTCATCCCTGACCCCAGCCACCTTCATTCTATTCTCTTCTAAGATGAAGCTACTATTGGCTAAGTCATACTTGAGCAGTATTATTTTAGACAGAAATCCAAATAAGAACATGTTAATATCACAAGTATAAGGATAAAATACTGATAGTTCTTATGAAAGTTTCATAAACATATAATTATTAGAACTGAGATATTTAGCAATATACATGTTCTTGGTTGTTGTTAACGTAGATGATTGTTTTCAAAGCTGTTAATGGTTAATTTTTTAATGGCTCCTGATTAACAGCTACAATTTAGGGGAAAATCTGGAGCTTTTTCTGGGGCCATAGACAAAAGGATTATCAGCAGGTATAATAATGTATGATGAAGGTTCTAAAAGAGCGTTTGAGATGACCACTCCCACCCATGTATTCTTTATTGGACCTACTCTTTTGAAAGGCATTTTTCATTTATTGACTCTTGGGAAACTTGTTTTCATTGCTTTATTTCTTTAACATTTAGAATAGGACCACATATGGCCATCTATGGGAGTTGCCTTTTCTTTTATTCCTCTTGTGGTGTTGCTCAAGTTGTTTGTGTTCACTTTCCTAAAGAACCGACATTTGTCTGTAGTCCCTCAGACAGCCCAGGGCAAGCGTGTTTAGGAGAGTTGCATTACTCCTGTTCCAGGTTTTAGGCAGTACTCTATTTAGATTCATCGGGAGGAACAAAACCCTAATTCCCTAATCAGGAATTCAAAATCATGACCAGTTGTACTTTTCTGCTATGCATATAGCTCCTGTTTCTTGCTGAATCCCCACAATGTATATTTCTTTGTGATATAGTCATGCATTTTCTTTGTGGTATTACTGCAAAACAGCAAAGTGCGATCTGGGGATTTGAATCATCTTACTGATGTGACAAATGACAAAATGATATCTATTCATGGCTCATATTCTCCTATGTGTTTGTAAAAGTCATATTCCTGGGATTAGGGGCAGCTTACCTTGTCGGACAGCTAGGGTGGTGGTATATACCAAGAAGAGGAGAATGTAGTTCAGAAAGCTCTGGAAGACTGGTGTGTTCGCATGAAAATCTTCTGCCAGGTACTTACTGGTCAAGCCAATTCCACAAACAAGAAGGGATAACACTTGGCCCAAAGCCACAGAGATTAACATCTCCCTGAGAAATGAAGCAAACACAGCAGGAAACCCATGAAAACAATGACAGTGAAATCCATTGGTAATTCATTGCAGACACTGAGCTAAAGACAGTGGATACTGTTTATTGTAACCCACTGAAGCAATGCTAGGGACCTGTACAGTTGTTACTGAGGCTTTATAGAGATGGAAACTGATGCTTGACATGGGTAATTAACTTTTCTCACAGAACACATAGTGAGAATAAAGCAAAATCAGGTTATGAGATTGAGTCTTAGCGTAGGAACCTGGCTTCCTCACTGTACTCCAGAAGCTGTTGTGGAAAGGGACTGTTGTCTTGAAGCAAAGTCTCTGGATCAGTGATGCTGAAAGTATGCCCAACAATACAAGCAGAAATATATTTCAGCATCAACTGTGCATACAAGTAATCAATAATGGGAGAAACTTTGCCTTACAGATCAAGCTCCTGGATTCAGAAACTCTTAACTGAAAGGGCTTACATCTAGAAATCCACAAGAACCACCTCTTGTGTTCTTCTAGACTCTGGAACTCTCTTCTAAGAAGCTTTATTTAAGACCTTTATTCGGTTTCTTAAGTTACAATTTCCTATATATTAAAGCTATTATTCCTGAAATAGATTCAGGACTGTGGTGGTATAATAATTATGCAAATATTTTCATTGTCATTTTCATAGGCAGTGCTCTTGTTGAGTACTGAAGTGGGGACTGGAGGCAAGAGTCAGAGTGTTTGGTTTCCATGGAAATGAAATGCCCACACAAGCTTTATAGTCACACACACACACACACACACACACAGAGAGAGAGAGAGAGAGAGAGAGAGTCCTGCTCTGACACAGGAAAGCCTCTGGAAATAGGAGGCAGACTTTGCTCTGAAAGTTTCTTCTGACCTTTGTGATTTATTTGTAGAAACAGCAATATAAAATGTGGAGGCTGTGATGTAAACACAAAGACTTTCAGCAGAGGATCTATGATATTATATATTTCTTCCCCCATGGTAGACACACGTCTAGTTTTTTTTTTTTTTTTTTTTTTTTTTTTTTCTGGATGGAACATGGGTCTATTTCTCCTTTTTTGGAAGCTAGATTGATCTGGCCTTGCTTTGATCACTACAGAGATGGTGAAGCCATGAGCCTTCTGGGCCTAACCTTTGAGAAGTTTTGCTGCATTTATGTTTTTCTGCTAAGAAACAGCTTCTCAGTTAGGAGCCTGAGGTGTGTTATTGAATATGAGAAACTCCTGGGAAATAAAGAGAGAAACCCAGGCAGCCTTCGTGCCAAATGTGTGAGTGAGGGTTTGGGATCCTCCTGCCCGCATCATAGTAAGCCAACCTATACACAGAAGGGGTGAGGGATCCCCAGAGCCTGTTGGCCAACTTGAAGAGTTATGAGAAAAATGAAATGCTGTAGTTTGGGGGCATGCAGTTTCCCCAGAAGAGGACAACAGAGAGCTGGAATACTGAATATTTTCTCCCCAATGGCCTCCGAGTTGTTAACTCAGGCCTCTCCAGCCCCATGGCATTCCTCCATGATGGCAGAGTAGGAAGCTACTTATATTTCAACAGGGAACTGTGGGCCTCTCCACTCATGGCTCTGCAGAACATCCATCATACTTTTTCCAGCCTGACTCCTATTCATTTTCTTTCAAAACTTGGCATGCACTTGTCAGGAGCTTCGAGAGGCTTCCTGCTCTCTTTCCCTCAGGACACATCTCATTCATTACTTTTAGCACATTGCCTTGTCACTACTGCTTGTTTGTTTGTTTAGTCTGTTCTGCTGTTGGATTTTGACTTTGTAAGTTTCCTGAGTATACCTACAAGCAGGGCAATACCATTCAGAGGGCTATAAAATGCAGCGCATAAAAGACAATTGTGGGCCAAGTATAAGCAGCACTGAATGAATATATAAAAATATCACGGCTAGACGCAGGGGACCTCTGTGAGTTTGAGGCCAGCTCTGGCCTACAGAGCAGGTTCCAGGACAGCCAGGGCTACACAGGGAAGCCCTGTGTCAAGGGGAAACAAAAGAATATCACTGCTTTTAGATAAGATCAGCAAGCTTGAGGATATGGGGGATGGTAAGGCACATACTTAGCATGGGCGAGGTCCTAAATGTAGGACCTCAACCCTCAATGTTACAATAGAAATAATAATAAACACACACCCCTTGCCAACTGAAGAAAAAGAAAACAACATAAAGCATTCAAATAATCTGAAAGATTTGTAAACGTTTTTTTTTTAAAGATTAGGATATAAGGTAATAGGATTTGTTATGACGTTATGATTCACATCTGTTTTTCTTGTCTTTCTTCCCTCTCCATTCCTCCATTTTCCTGCCCCCCACTTATCTTCTTCTAACACATTGTTTTCATGTCACATGAGTTTCACCACTATTTCTCTTCCAACCCCAATCCTTTCTTGGTTTTTCCAACAATTTATTTATTTTCATTTCTTGTTCATTCATGTATTGTCTACATGCATGTCTCTGAGAAAGTGTTGGATTCCCCCCCAAAACTGGAGTTACAGGCAGTTATGAGCTGTGTGTCATGTGGGTGCTGGGGATTGAATGCAGGTCCTCTGGAAGACCAGACAGTGCTCTTAACCACTGAGCCATCTCTCCAGTCCTAACCCCCCAATCATTTCTTAACCCCCTCCCAACATTTATTTTTCTAGTTTTATGGTATGTAGTCTTCAGAAACTTATATAGTATCTAGGATCTGCATGTGACAGAAACTTACTGTTGTCTTTTCATACTTGGGATATTTGGGTTAACACAATACTTTCCAGCACCATCCATTTTGCTGTAAGTGTTGTGATTTTATTTTTATATAGTACATTTTCTTATTCATTTTGGCTGTTGATAGACATCTAGTTGTTTTCTGTTTCTTAGCTATTGTGCTTAGAACAACAATGAATATGGTATGCAAGTATGTCTGGGTAGGACTTAGACTATATTAGACATATATACATGAGTGCTATAGCTAGATTATATAGAAATTCTGTATTTGTGTGTGTGTGTGTGTGTGTGTGTGTGCGTGTGTTTGTGATTTTTGAGAAATCTCCATACTTATTTCCATAGTGATTCCACCTATTTATATTTCCACCAGCAGGAAAAAGGAACTTCCATTTTCTACATCCTTACCAGCATTTGTTAATTTTCTTGAGGCAACTTTTTTGACAGAAGTAAAATGAAATCTCAAACTTATATCGTTTTGTATTTCCTGGGTAGCTAAGGAATTGAATGCCTTTGAAAACATTTATTGGCTAACTATGCTGTGTAGCTACTTCAATCAAATCCTCGTCTTCTTCTTCCTGTTTCTCTTCCTTCTCAGTTACTTCCTCTTCTTTCTTCTCTTCTTCTTCCTTGTCCTCCTCCTCTTCTTTCTCTACCTCTTTCTGTTTTTTTCTCTTCTCCTCCTCCTGTTTCCTCTTCATGTGGTCACAGATAATCTTGAATTTATGATCTTCCATAATTTAGGTGTACTAGCATAACATGGAATTTTGTTTGTTTGTCTTCTGCAGTGCTAAGAATCAAGCTCAGGGCATAATGTGAGTTCAACAAGCACTCTGCCAACTGCGCTATTTCCCTAGAATCCCTTGTATTTTATTCTTAGAGAAAACTCTGATTACTTGCCTCACTTATTGATTGGAGGTTTTTTGTTTTGTTTTGTTTTACAGTTCTTTAGATACTTTAAGTATCAGACCCCTGTCTGAAATATTGCTGTCAAAGATGGTTCCTCATTCTGTAGCCTGTCTCTTTGTCCTGATAATGGTTCCCTTTGTTGTATTGTGTAGTTCTATCTGTCAATTTTTGTCTTGGGAACCTAGGGTTCAGAAAGTTTCTTTAGTGGGATAACGAATAGTGACTACACTGGTAGAAAATGATGAGGAAAAAAAAAACCATGTCAACTTTAAAGATTTCTTTGATGATGTTTGATCTAATCAACATGTAGCACAATATTAATCATAGTAGCTAAATAATTAATTTACAGCAGATTAATAATAATTCTGATTGGCAATTCTTGATCATTTACCTAATATGCATACGGAAATGGAAGAGATATTGGTAAAGTTACAGTTAGCGTATTAAATGGTTGCTTCCGATGCTGAGTATGCGCTAGTGAGTGTGGTGTGGAGTGTCCCTTCTTATTGGACAAGACTAAAACAATCCTATGACCTACTTAAATTATAATGATGATGTGTAAGATCTTGCTAGCATCTGGAACCAAGTCAAGATACACAAGATTACCAAGTATGTGTACAAGACAATGGAATTTTAACCTATCATGTAACTGACTCCAACATTTTATAAAATAGCCTTTCATATGCGGCATGTAAGATGTATAAAATGAACAAGAGATAGTCTGTCATAGGGACACCATTTAACTAAGCTTTTGATGCTGGATTTTCATGAAGCTTATTACATAATGAAGAAATAGAAAATAAATGGAAACGCCATGTTTGTAACATATTGTGACTAATTTATACAATTTTCTTTAACGTTCAGAAAATCTTATAGAGCAAATGCTGTTATTGTGCCTTTTGATAGATAAGGACCTAAGCCAAGGTCACAGCTGCTAAACATACATATATATACATATACTTATATATATTTTAAAATTATATATATATGTATATATACATCTATGTATATACACACACACACATATATATTTATATATATATTTATATAATTTCAAATTGTTTTAAAAAATATTAGACATTTGGCCCACAGTCTAAATAGTCTTTACTATCAATTTGGAAATGAGACCATGATGCATCAGATACTACAATAGGTGTGTCCTTTTAGCCAACGTCTTATACACAATGAGCCCATTGTGCTGCAGATGTCATCTGACAGGGGTGATGCAATGAAAGCTGGTACATCACTTCCTCTGGTCTTTTACCTACCAAGCAAAAATACATTAGACTGTGACCATATAAATTCTTTTATTTAGTGTGACGAGTAAAAGACATAAACTGTCTCAAATACCCACTGATATGAAGAGATAACAAAACCTAGTTTATCATCTATATAATAAAAATTATTTTAAAAGGAATAATATACAGATATAAACTGTTTTATGAACAGATCTAGTAAACATTTGAACTAAAAAACAATTTAGTGCCGAACACTATGAGCATGATTTTACTTATATGTGATGTCTAGGCAACAGATGTCCACAGAAATAGAAAGTATATTAATGGTTATCTCGGACTGGGAGAATTGAGGAGCAAGGGTTTGACTGACAACGCTACTTTGCTTCCTTTTTATGTGATGAAATAGTTCAAACTGAAGTGAGAGGTAAAAAAAAAAAATGAGTATATATTTATGTGCAATATTTACTTGTGTGCACACATTCACTGGTGTGTATTTCTATGTGTGCACGTGGAAATGAGAGGTTGACATCAAGAGGCTTCCTTTATTGCACAAGGCTACATTTCTGAACTTGCCAAACTAGACACACATTAGGCTGAAGCTAAGTGATACAATTTCAGGTCCTAAATTCTGAAATACTATGATGTGTCACCACTAGGTGCAAAATTATTCTGTTTTCAGAGAGTATATGGAGCACAGAGCTAACCTAACAGTCTGGTTTTTGGAAACACTTTTCAAACAGTAAAGACAAACCCACAGATAGTCTGACTGGCAAGAACTTTTTAACAAAGTGCCCTGTGATGGCACCTTTCAAAAAGAGGCCAACGTAAACCTACCTTGTTTTGTTAGCTAAACAAAGCTACAAGCCTACCATGTTGAGTATATTCTTTGAATTATCAGTCATGTCTTTCAGCCACTGTTGGTCTGATTGAATTGAGAATAAGAATTATGATTTTATAGGACATGCTAATAAACATCCTGTGAATGGCAGGGGATGGGTTGCAATGACTCTCTTACCAGAACAGCACATGAGGTTATTTTTAACTAAAGGTGGCTAAATATCAGAGTGACCGGAGCCTGTGTGCTTGAGAGACTTATGAGAGGTATCAAAATAAAATAAATAAGTAAATATAAAACTTCCCAATGCCTAAATGTTCCTACTCTAACTGTGAGCCCTGCCTTGCCATTTTGGCTCCCTCAAATGCTTTGCTCTCCATTGGTACAGGATGAATCCATTTGGTGGCATGTGGCACAGAAACCTGTCCCGTCCAATGTAGAATCCCTTGAGTTGGTTCCTCATATTATGTTCCTCTTAGGTTTTTCCTTGCCATTGAGCTGTGGTTCCTTTACCTAACTCTTCATGACCTGAACATACCAGCTGGTCTCAAAAGCCTCCCATTGGCCATTCTTTTTACCCAATCTGAGTCAAGTGTTTCCAAGTGTGTGTTCCTATATCTACTTATATTTATTATATTGTATAGCTCACGAGTTCCCAAGAAAAGGGGAACTTTTAATAATTTCTATGCTCTGTTCCTAGAGTCTGATGACTGCTAGACTGTTGACTGATAGAAGCAATAGATGTTCACTAAACACAGAATGCAGGGATTTCTGAAGGAGCTAGTATCTATGTATGGAAAGGGAAAAGTGTTAGAAGGTTGGCAAGATGGTGCCTTATCCTAGCTGGAAAAAATACCAGCAGTAAAACAGAAGATACTCTGTTTTTACTGTAACCCATCTGCCAGTTAGAAACTGAGATTAATAAGCTATTTTCTAGTGCATTTCTGAACAAGCCCGGAAAGGTGCTATCTTGCAAATAAAAAAAAAAAAAAGATACTAAAAATGGTGCTGGGTGAAATTTTGCAGAGTGCGCTGTTGGTTATTCATGCCGTACATAGAATAGCGCAGCAGATGCATTCTAACATAGATACAGAGTTCCTATAATTTTAGGAGCAGAAATGGAAAGGAGGCTATGATACACATTTCCATCTTCTTTGTTTGTGCATTTAAAAGGACATCTCATCCACTTTAGATGCAGACGGACTAGACAATGAAAAATGCATGAGTCTCAGAGAAAATGGTGCTGTTGGAAGCCGAGTACCTGTTACAACAGAGCTTGTACCCATAAATAGTGACATGCCTATTATCAATAGCATTGTGTTGTACTAAAGATACAGAATTTAGAACTGGCGGTGGGGGGGGGGTAAGCCTCTGGTGCTAATTAAACATTCAAAATAATAAGATTAAAAAATAAAGTATAAATTCTAATCTGTTTCTTTTAATCATAAGAATATGTTTTTAAAAGGTATCAAGAATGTCAACACGGCGTTACATAATCATATTGCTCTGTAATATTTTTGGTTTTTTACCATGAGAGTGAAATAATTATACCATCATCTTGAATTAGAAAAAAAAATCAACCCTCCTGTTGAGGTATCTTCATTCTGAAAATGAGTCTCAAGCAAGTCTCATCAGATTTGAGTCAGTACATGCATTCAGAAATGCATATACAAAGAATATGTAAGTATGTGGGTTAATATAAAAGTAATATCACTTGGATGTGGGAGAAGCATCTACTATATTCTTTGATAAGATTGTAGACCATTGACTCTGAGAAGCTTTTGACTAAAAGGTTTGGCCTATAACCAAGAATCAGTAGAATTCTACCTAAAGTGATTATGAGGACAGAAACAAATGTGTATGCTCAGGCTTGACACTGACTGGGGTTTCTTTTTTTTCAAAGCTCAATTCCTGGGCTTGAATTCCTGGGCTCTGTGATATCATTTTGAATTGTGTTTGCCACTAAGTAGAAGAAATCAAGTAAGCCACGGGAGGTCTTCCTGTTATGTATCTTTGATGAATTAAGTATGGGAAATATTTGAACTTTAGTGTAACAGGATGAGTCATGCATAATTTTCGTGTTTATAATTCGACAGTCCTAATATGAAAGCATTTCTCAGAGACAAAATAATAAGAGTCTTTATTCCGAGGATGAAGACTCGATTTGGTACTGGGAAATTGACTTCATGCTTTTTTCCAAAGAAAGGAAGAAAAAGCATTAAGGAGAGAGTTGGAACTTTCTGATCCTATCAGGTCAACTATATAAGTGCCATGATTTTGACTATCTCCCACTTTGGGCTTAGGGCCCTTTGTGTAAAGTAAAGATATATGAAAGGCCTGCATATATGGCACCTTTTACAATCCAGATATAGCTGGCATACTCCACCTCCTACCTTAAACCTTTTCCAGCTGAGGGGTTGGGCTGTCCTTAGCTATATATCCAGCCATTTTGGTTACCTGGACCTTTTGGTTTACTTTTTATTTTCTTGAACAGCTTCTTGATTGGCAGCTCCTCTCTCGCTCTCCCCTCCCACCTCTCCCCACATGGCTCAGCACCATGCTCCTTCTGGACACTCCCAAATGTCTCTGCCTCTGGCTATGCTTTCCCATTCTGTACACAAAAACTTTCTTCCCTGTCATACCTAAGATCAGTTACACACCCTCTCCCCCCCCTTTTTTTTGTTCAAGCACAAATTTGAAACTTAACAAATCTGGATTTAGATCCCAATCCTGCCACTTCGAGATATTTCATTCATCTATAAAATGTAGATGGTAATGTATATTCCCAAAGGTCATCATGAAGACTTAATAAGACAGTTCATATAAACTGCTTCCTGTAATATCTGACTCATGGGAAATACTCAGAATAACAGTTTTCCCCATGTGGAGTCCACTTGGCAGTACCTGCTCATCAATCACTTACAGCTATCAACCTATATGATTGTTCTGATACTTTCAGAACATTGCTAACATGTATCTTGAGCTAATTGCTTCAATAACTAATAAATATATCCTCAAACTTAGAAAGCCTTTGGAATTTTTGTCTTTTAGGAAGTCAGAAATGGCAGCAGAAGAGGAAGGGAGGAAAAAAGGGAGGAAAGAAAGGAGAGAGAGAGAGAGAGAACTTCCCAGTAGTTCTCATGCTCCCTAGCATCATCTTGGAGAACAGAGAGGCAGTGTAACCTTTTAGGATGACTGTTACAGTTTGCTTTGTGCATTTTAAATGATTTTGACATTTTTCATTTCAAAATGCTTTTAGCTTTGCATTTTGAATTACGTTAGTGAACCCTGGGGCCAAAAGGCAAACATTTAAATTTGAAATCCACTGAATGAACAAAACCAAAGGCAGCATACAGACAGACTGATTCACTGCATCTTAACATAAAAAACAGCGTCAGATTTTATTATTTTATTCCACATGTAACACATTCCTATCTATGAAGTAAAAGGAAATTATACTCCTCTGAATGCCAGACTCCTTTGCACACTGTGAAAACTCACTTGAGAAATGTGTAATCAACCAAGATCACAGCTTAAGCCTTTACTTGCAAGAATATGCAGGGGACACAGTTAAATAGCTAAGTCTTGCCTCACTGCAAAAGACACAATACCTGGCTTTTGCTCCCAAGTAAAAGGACCCTCTGTTCAGAGGCTCATAGACAATTTTTTATTTTTTGCATCAAGAGGTGATTGCAATGCCCCTGCTTTATTGATATGACAACAAAGGAGTGATTTTACTTAAACATTTTTTTACAGATTGCCTATAACAAAACATAAAAATTATGTCAAAATTTGATGTGTATAGCATGGGTGGAGAAAAAAATTGTAGTAGAGAAAAGGACCTCCTGTAGGTATAAAAATTGAGTATTTATTATAATTAAATATTATAATGACTGAGAAGAAACTTATTGAAAATTCTAAAGCATGGGTAAATATAACAAAATCATGAAATTCTATTATTGTCATCCCAGACTCAAGTTGAAGAGATGGAAGGGATAACCCAAAGTGTGGGATCTCCAAAGGCTCTTGGCTGTCTTTAGAACTGTAGAGAACCGAAAGAAAGACCAATGGGAGGGCTCTCTGAAAAGGGGCTATCCACAGAGGATGCTTAAAGAGTAGAGATGGAGGAGACTGACAAGGAAACACGCAGATGCTGAATTTGCTGATTAAAACAATGGCTATTAAAAGACAATTTAGGACCCTTCATGTGATAAACAATGTTAGACCTTTGAAAAAGTTATCAGGACTGAAAGTGATAGATCTTCAGGTGAAACAAGAGAAAGAGGGGTGCTGCAAACCAAGATGCAGTGGTGATGTCGACTGGGAGGGGGCACTGCTAAGGTTTCAACTGAAGACCAGTATTAGACCCCCACCTACTGGGAACCACTGGCACATCAAGAATAAAGATGAAAAAACAAGTTAGAACGCTCTCATTTGCACATGTTAGTTATGTATTAGTCATTTTTCCTAGTGGAAGTCATTGGAAAATAACCTGTTAGCTTACTTAGAGACACTCTGACAGAGCCAGTCTCACTACATCGTGTCTCCAGAATGAAAAAGAACAAGCTATTGTCCCTTCCTAACCAACCTGGCTTTAATACGTTATGCTTCTACAGGGACCTTTTAAAGGAAGCAATCACCACAATTTTTGACTAAGATCATTTATAAACCACTGTAAAATGGATAAAATGTTTATGTTTGGCCAGAATTCATATGTTGAAAACTCCACTAATGCAGTGATGTTAGGAGGTCGAGTCTTTTGTAGATGAGTATGTTAAGAGCAAACTATCTGTGAATGGAATTCATTTATTATAGAAGGCATCTGAGGATTTTTTTTGCCTTCAACTATATGAAGTACAGCAGCAACGTGCAGCCAGCCAAGAGTCCTTTTACTTTGAACTCAACCATAGTAGCATCTTGATCTTAAACTTTCATCTTCCAGAACTGTGAAAAATAAATTTCTGTTCTTTATAAGCTGCCTGATCTATAGTACTTTAATATAGTGTCTTAAACTAAGACATGCATTTACTCTTATGTCAAGATGGGTAAATCAAAGTCATTTGAGATCTTTGATATACTCTGTCCAGCACAGCCATGTCAACAGTAAAGGCTATAATAATGTTTTCAAGCCATCCAAATTGTCCAAAAGCACATCCATTGCAGGTGGGAGTGAGTGGGTGGGTGGGGAGCACCCTCATAGAAGCAGGGAGAGGGGTGATTGAATAGGGGGATTCCGGAGAGAGGGGTGACCGGAAAAGAGATAACATTTGAAATGTAAATAAAGAAAATATCCAAAAAATTAAATGAATAAAATGCCAAACATTTAAAGAAATAATAAATAAATGTTACCTGCCAGTTTTTTAATATGGGGGGCGGGGGGAAGAAAGCAATAAGGCTGTCAAGATGGCTCATCAGGTAAAGGTACTTACTACCAAGCCTGACTGAGTCTGATTCCCCCCCAGAGAACCACACTTCAAAAGAAAACTGACTCTCCAAAGTTCTCTGGCCACATGTATGCTGTGGAACACATGCACCCACAAGTGTGCACACATAATAAGTCAGTGTAGCATCTCTGGAGAGGAATTCCTCTAAAAAACAACAAACAAAAACTGTCTCCTCTCCAGCAGCCACCAACTTCCAGTAGCTCCTCTGTTAGGAGTCAGAAGCCTTCAGGAGCCTTCCCACATGCGTGCTGGGATTTTAGCTGACTTGACTTTGTGCATATAGTCACAGGTAAGCTCCTGTGTTGGACAGCACTGTCGTGTCTGGCCAGTCCCGTTTCAGTGCAGATTTCTACTACCTCCAGATCTAAAAATCTTTTCCCTGCCCCTCTTCTCCAACAATTTCTGATCCTTGGGGGTAGCTGGCCCATTAATTTTATTATTTTATGCACATTGGCATTTTGCCTCTATACATGTCTGTATGAGGTTTTCAGATCCCCTGGAGTTACAGATAGTTGTGAGCTCCCATGTGGGTAGTCACTTCTTCAGCCCCTAGCTGTCCCACGTAGAGCTTAGAACTCTATAGTCTCTTTTCTTCTCTCCTGGAAACTTTATTTTTTTTTTTAAGAAAAAAAAATTAATTTTATTTTGGGGACAGGGAGCATGCCCTGGAGCTTGTGTGTGGAGGTTAGGACAACTTGTTTGAACCAATTGAACTTACACCATGTGGGGTTCAGGTTGGTGGTAATCGCCTTTATTCACTGAGTCATCTCACTTGAGACAGGGTCTCTGTATGTGGCCAGGCTGGGAAATGGCTGCAGGCTGCTTCAGTTTCTGAAGTGCTAGGAGGATAAGCCTGCCCTAGAATGCTCAGTTTTTCTACATCTTTAACAATAAAGTTTTCCTCAAGGACTTTTAGTTCGGGCAACTTCCCAGAAAGAAGACAATTTTTCATGCATTTAATACTTCTTAAGGTGCATTAGCTGCCACAATGTATCTGAGGGCTAAAAATAGCATTTGAATAGTGCCATTATACCAGTGAACTGGAAGGATATAAAGCACTGGGATTGGGAGTCCAAGGCAAACCTCCCTGATACGGCAAGTATAAGGCCAATATGAGACCATCTCAAAAATCATGACTGGAAAATTAAGAAGGAAAATCTAGAGAAAATACATGATATTCTTTCTGGTGTCTAAAATCAGAGAAGCACAGAGTTTCGGGAGAGTTCTACATTAGTGAGATTCATGGCCAACTCAGAAGTAGTCCTTTGCTTTTCTGGAAGATTAACTAGGCCAGCATCCTCACAATGGCATTTATTTAGTACTCGTGCAGAGCTGGGTCTCTTATGATCATGTTCACAAAGACCAACTACAAGCAAGTACAGTGTTTCTACTAAGAAAAAAAAAGGCCATTTCTAGCCATTTACTATTTTGAACAGTCTCTAAAGAAAAAGAGTTCTAACACCATCCTTGATTCCTTTGGTTTCTGAACTTTCCTTCATGATGAGGAAAATGATTTAAATTGGATGTGAATACAATCTCTTTTTCTTTATTGATCCATTCATGCCTATGTGTATGAAGGAAAAACAACAGACGGCAAAAGAGTATCCCTCTGTAAGTAAAAGTGGACTGATATAAAGTATCTCTCTCATAAGTGCACACATTGCCCAGGATATGAAATTCAAATTAGTGGTGTGTGGCATGCATAATGATGAGCACATATTTTGTTTCCCACAGCACCCCTGAGAACCAGTTAGTTTATGCATGAAATGGATTCTTTTGGATAGAATAGTGTGAAGGCAAATAACCAGTCTGCATCTTTAAAATAAAATTGCAAATTAAATGAATCAAGGTGCAACGTGTAAAATGATGTATGAATTCTGTTGAATTTAATTGAATCCTAATTAAATTACTTGGAGCAAGATGAATTAGATTGTTTTTAAAGCACATTTCAGATAAACTTAATGAAGTTCTGTAAGCGAAGAACGTGGAATGAGCCTTGTTTAATGACTTGGTTGCTGATATATTACCTTAGAGTGATGAAGAGGTCATGCTGACCTTGGGTCATTCCTTCCTTCAGGGAGACAGATATTATATTACCTCAGAAGAACTGACAGAAAAGAGAATTGGCCATTCTTTATGGTGATGGTAACATAACTTACTGAGACACTTAGTGATGGGTTTGTACCTATATATTTTTTCTCCAAAGATTTTGAGTTCCCTCGCATTGAAATGGTCTACAAAAAGGAAACTGGCCCTAAGATGGATGTTCCCTGAAGGATGCTCTCTTTGTTTCTAGAATCCCTTAGAGGAGATTATGTCAGAGGAAGGGAAGATATCCTACAGAGAGGAAGACACAGATAGTACACAGTTGGGAGAAGAAGTCCCCAAACTATGATAGCATTCACAGGGAGGAAGCATCTAGATTTATCCCTTCCTGCTACTCGGGGAGTTATAGATGTGTAGGAGAATGCTTTGATGGGTCATTTAGAGAAGTTGTATTCCAACATCATGGTTCCCAGCCTGTACAGATTATTTTGCCCAAAGGTGGCATAAAACCTGCAGAGCTTTAATTCCAAGGGACAATTTGGGTTTAGAAAATAGGCATCCTGCTAGTGCACAGGACTCACTACATGTAAGACTCTAATGTGTTTCTGCTAGAAGAGTAGGAAGTCATGGAATGAAATAGTTTAGGATGAATTGCCTGGGAAGGAAGAGGAGGGCAGGGCAAGGGAGGGGAATAGAGGGCAGGGGGAGAGTGGGAGGGGAGGGGGAAGGGGAACAGAGAGAGAAGGAGAGAAGAGGTGAGGAGAAGACAGGAGAGGAGAGGAGATGGGAGGGGAGGGGAGGGGAGGGGAGGGGAGGGGAGGAGAGGAGAGGGAGCCTCTCCTGTCCCCCAATAGTTGAGGATTTCTTCTGAGTACAGAATCAAGAATTTGGAATCAGGCTTAATTTGCTTCATGAAGTTCTGTAGAACAAAAGACCTCTGTGCTTACGCTCTCGGAAACGTTTATTTCCATTTTGGTTTGTACGTTTTTCATAAGTGAAGCTTCTTGCTTCCCTCAAAACAAAAACAAAATTACCTGCCCCTCCCCCAGTCCTTCTGTAGATACTCACCATCTTACTGTGGACAGGAACCATAGTTCTTTGGGGTTGGAGTCAAGAATAAGTGGGGCCAGAGGAAGATAGGAAAGACACAGAAAGGAAAGGTCTCGAGAAAAGTGAAACTTAATAGAATTAAGAAAGGGTAGCTGAGGAAGAGTAAAGGATCACATGTCAGAGTACCAGGAAAAAGAGACCTGTCCTTAAGAACCAACATTCGGGTTCCAAAACAACATAGAACATCAAAGCCAAGTGAGCAAGGGCCTGAATCTGTCATCTGCCCACGAATGCACTGATACCTCATGTATAGTCTACATCCATAGCTAATCAATGGAAGGTGGGGAAACCAAGCCCTTTGAAGAGTAGAACAGGGGCACTACTGTAATACATAATCCATAACTGTTTTCTTGTGGTGTTCTGTTCTGAATTCTCAGCTCTGTCTCAGCTACATTAGTGAGAGAAAGCAGAAACATCAATTTTCTTGTGAACTTGTCCTTTCATGTTTCTCAAGTAAATCTTTGGTTTACTTGACACCCCTAGAATGAATCCTTCAGCATTTTCCCATTTTGTGTTCATGAAAATATTTACTAAAATTTCATAACAGGCAGGGACTAAGGATATGGCTTAGTGGATGTGCTCAGTTACAAGCTGGGGCCATCTGAGAAAACGGAACCTCAGTTGAGGAAATGCCCCCCCCCCCCACCAGACTGAGCTGTAAGAAAGCCCGAGGGACATTTTCTTGGTTAATGGTTAATGTGGGCGGACTCAGCTCACTGTGGGCTGTGCAGTCCCTGGGAAGATTGTCCAGGGGTGAATAAAAAAGTAAACTGAGCATGCTAGGAAGAGTGAGCCAGTAGGCGGTGTTCCTCCATAGCACTGCTTCAGTTCCTGCTTCCAGGTTCCTGCTGGGAGTTCTACCTGGGACTTCCCTGGATGATGAACTACAACTCTAAACTGAAATAAATCCCTTACTCTTCAAGTTGTTTTTATCATGATGTTTTATTACAGAAATAGCAAATGAATCGAGTGGGTAAAGCATTTGCCATGAAACCATAAGTAACAGCATTTAGGTACCCAGTGCCACATTAAGGCTGGATGGAGATAGGGATCTCCAGGGCTAGCTGGTGAGGCAAGTGAAAAACAATCAGGGAAGACACCATCAACAACCTCTGGTTTCCACATGCACCTGTGCACACATGTGCACCCACATACATAAACATATCCACACCACCCAGATAACACACATTCACCCACACACATACATGCATACCACAAACATAAACATATACAGGCCACCCACATGCACCCACACAATACACCCATGCACACCACACACATACACACATGTACAAATACAGGCTACAGATAGGCATTTAGGAATAAATGAGCAAGGAGGCGGAAGCAGATAGATTGTTGGGTGTATTGTATAGTATTCCATTACTATAACAACACTGGGTATAGTTAACTCATGAAGAGAAAAGGTTCATGTTCCAGACGTTTCAGATTATGATCAACTGACTCCATTGCTTTGGGCCTGTCATGAGGCAAAGCTTCATGCAGATGCACAGGAAAGAACAGAAACACTTGCCTCATAGCTATGAAGCCAAAGGGGAAAAGAAGAGAAAGAAACCAGAGTCATACTATCTCTGTTGAAATCAAAACCTATATGACCTGAAAACCCCTTATTAGGTCTCCCCTCTGAAATACCTACTGATAGCACCATTGTGGAGCCGAAGGATCAACACACAGGACTTCGGGATCTAAGGCATAGCATGGGCCTATGAAGAAGAAATAGGATTCCATCCTTCTACCCACATTCCTTGAAGATACAAATATTATGCACCAACTCTAATAACATCAGAAGCCAAAGAATATCAAAAGACTTATTCCTATCTATGCATGCACATTCGCATAGAAACTTAAGAAAGCACAGATCGAGGCAGTTACACAAACATGGAGGCATTGCACCTGAGCCACGTTGATATTCCAGCACCATAGAACAATCCACATCACTTCAAAGATGAATGATACGCAAACATAGAACAATGTGCTCAATAACGTAGACTAGCTACAAGACAAGGATAGAGAAATTACTGATTTTTTTTTTACAAATACTCTAAGGTAATTGAAGGCCAGTACTAATACCAGGAAGGTTATTCAAAGTATTTAGACTGTTACACTGTTCCTAGCTAAGGGAAAGTAGTCAGAAGGGTAGGTAGTCAGAAGTCAAAATACTACCTGTAGATAGCACAGAATGCTGGGAAAGAGAGTTGTGGCTGAGAGTCTTCTTGATACTTCATTGTCAGCGACAAAACACATTATCAAAGTGATGAAAATAATTTAACTGCCTATGACCTTTTACATCTTGGTTTCCCCGGGTTCTATACATAAAATGGTAATTTAAGTTTATGAGAAAGACTTTGTCATGACCATGTGGCACAAGAGAACACACTTAGCACTTTCCTTCCTTTACAGAAACACCTGTAGTATACTGGAGATGAGAACATTGGCAAGAATATAAAATCTGGAGACTATATATATTTAGTTGTGGGGAGAAGCAGAAATCACCCAAATGTGTTATTCAAACTTCAGCCTCCCCTCATTCCACAAGCAACAGATGTCTTCTGAGGGATCAGGGATGAGGTATTTAATCTGTGCATTCAGAAATAGATGCAACAATCCAGCTAGACTCAAGAGTGAGCAGGAACTTCAGCGTAGCAGCTAAGTTAGATGAAGGGCCTGGGCAGAGTCCCACACAGAAGACGGACACCTATATCTAAGTGCTTATGAAAATGGGATTTCATAACATTTAAATCCTCTCTTTTGAGGATGTATATCTTCAACTTTTGGTTGAACAAGATATTCATACAATGGTCTTCCACAGAAACAAAATCCAAATAGCACTGAAGTTCATAAATGGTGTTTTAGAGAAAATGTGATGCTCCATAGAGAATGTAGCAGAGAATAATCTTGAAGGACATAATTATTAACTTCTTGAGCTGCTGGCATATCCATACCAGATCTGAAAGTTGGGTGTCTTGACTTGTAGTAAGTGGTGAGTTTATCTGTGTTCAGTGCTCTTCAACAAACTAAAGACAATGGTGGGGCCAGTGTACTTTCTCAGTACCCTGTGAGGTCCCCTTCTATTTCAGAGCTATAGCAAATGATGAAGAGAATAGTTACTTACTTGTAATCCCATGGAGAGGTGGTGCCTCTGATGTTCTCTACAGGCTAGGCTCTGCTTACCAATGGTCTCAGTATAAAGCAGGTTAAGGAGGAGGCTTTCTAGTTTCCCTTCACTTTGACTCAAAATGAAGTAAACAAAATGAAGTAAACAATTCCAATTGTAGTCTCAGGTTAAACAACATGGAAGAGGAAAGTTTTGGGTTTAAGATGAAGAGAAACAGGAAAAAAAAAAGGAAAGGGATGGTGTTTCTGAACCTCTCTGCTGTTCATTTGGAAGATCGTGCGGAGTGGGTGAGGGCAGAGGGAGGGAGGGAAGTAGGTGGAAATGGGGACAAGGAAGGTTAAAGGGGAACATGATCAGGTATTGGGTGGGGCGGGGACAGGACTGAACCTTGAGGGCCAGCAGAAAGAATAGAAACAGGCAACCTCAGGAGGTAGGAGGTGGGGAGACCCTCCAGAATGTACCAGAGACCTGGGAAGTGAGAGAATCTCAGGACTCAAAGGGGGGACTTTAGATGAAATGCCCAACAATAGAGAGAGAGAACTTATAGAGTCCACCTCCTGTAGAAATACAGGGCATCAAGTGAAAGGATGGGGTTGCCATCCCACAGTCAAAGACTGTGACCCAGAATTGGTCTCCTCTAAAAGAACTGCAGGGACAAAAATGGAGAAGAGACTGAGGGAAAGGAGGTCCAAATTTGGATCCATCTCGAGGGGAGGCTCCAAGGCCTGACACTATTACTGATGCTATGGTGTGTTTACAGACAGGAGCCTATCATGACTGCTCTCTGAGAGGCCCAATAAGCAGCTGAGACATGCAAATACTTACACCCAATCGATGGACAGAATCGGGGACACCTATGGTTGAATTAGAGACAGCTGGAAGAAGTTGTAAAGGAGGGGGACCCAATAGGAAGACCAGCAGTCTAAACTAACCTGGACTCCTGAGATCTCTCAGACACTGAGCCACCAACTAGGCAGTATACACTTGTTGGTACAAGGTTCCCTGACACTAACCCCAGGTCAAGCCTTCCTACATGGTCATCCTCAGAAAACCCAGGGAATCACAACCAGCTTTCTGTGTGCTACTGACTACATCAAGTGACTTCCAAATACACCTCTGGGTTGCATTTATTCAACTCTGCCTCCCTCGTCACGTTACCATGGGACTCAGCATTTCTCCCAGACTAGGCTTCATCAACCACCTGCTCTTCTGGACAGCTTATTTGTGAACTAACATATTTCTCCTGACTCTCAGGATCTGAAGTGCTGAATCAGAACTTGAGGCAGCCAGGATTGCCAATTCCCTGTTGTCAACTGGACTTGACAGATACAGGAGGGAGGGTTCCACAGCCAGTGAGGAATATAAAATATTCAGTGATGTGATAACTCATGAGAAGGGGCAGCCACACTGCCTCCTTCTTGGTGCATCATGCTAGGGGCTTTTTTTCTAAGTCACAACCATCCCCTTAAGCAATTCACCTTTCAACACAATATAAAGTCCTCTCCTGCATTGGCCATTTCTCCTCTTTATGATGTTGGGTGTGTCCTCCTACTAATGTATCACCAATAACTTCAGATTTCATAAGGCTTTGAACTTTCGAAAATGAGTTATTTTATCTTATGTAGAGGCAGTAGGGGACATATATAAACATATGCCAGTCATAGGAAGACTGCTCTGAGGGTCTCAGGCACATCCATGAAAGAAAGAGTCCTTGACATAAGGAACAAGTAAGTGTTAATCATGAAGGCTCTCCATGAAGAGAAAGGCATTTAGGAGGGGGTTACATTGTCTTACTGTGGGGACATCTAGGGTGTGCTCACAATTCTAAGGTCCTAGACATAGAGGTTGTGACAACCCAGGCTAAAGCAGGCATCCTAATTTACTTCTCTGTTGCTGGGATGACAACACTGACCAAAAGCAATCCAAACTCAAGGATAGCCAAGCTAGGAATGAGAACAGGAGCCTGGGGCAGAAACTTAAACAGAGACCAAAGAAGAAAGCTGCTTACTGGCTTGTTTGTCTTGCCTTATACAACCCAGGCTACCTGGTCTGTGATGGCATTGCCCACAACAGGCTAGACCCTATGCCACCAATCAGTAATCAGAAAATGCCCCACAGATATGGTCACAGGCTAATCTGGTGGAAATGATTAGCCAGTTAATGTTTTCTCTTCCTAAATGATTGTAGTTTGCAAAGCTGACAAAAACTAACCAGTACAGCAGGTATATGGACCCATACCTAGAGTAAATTAGAAAACCTATTTGTTTAATAATTTTATAATTCCAGGAGCTGAGAAGATGGTTTAGTGGGTAAAAGGTCACAAGCCTGACAACCTAAATTCAGGTCCTCAGAACAATTCCAGAAACAATGGTACCTACATGTCTGGAATCCCAGAAGCCCTATAAATGAAATGGCAGAAACAAGAGAATTCCTAGGAAGCTTACAGAAGATTTAGCCTGGAGTGTGCAATGCAGCCACAAATAAGGTAGAAGGCAAGGATGGACAGCCAAATTTGTACACTGCCACTCACCCAGTATGCTGTGAAAAGCCAACATTCAAAACACACACACACACACACACACACAAACATATGTGCACATGCACACACATACATGAACACATGCAAATACATACACACATACACATAGGCACACACATGCAAACACACACACACACACACACACACACACACACACACACACACACACACACACACACGATGTATACACTGTGCTCATTGTTTTTTGTCAATTTTATACATACCAAGGCTAATCTGCGAGGAGAGAATCACTAGTTGAGAAAACACCTCTATCAGCTTGCCTATAAGCAAGTCTTGGGGGTGGAGTGTTTTCCTGATTAATGATTAATGCAGGATGCCTCAGTTTAATGTGGGAAGGTGGTCCTGGGACGTATAAGACAGCAGGATAAGTAAGCCATAGGAAGCAAGGCAGTAAGAAAAGCTCCTCCATAGCTTCTGCTTCAGTTTTTGTTTTCAGGTTTCTACCTTGAGTTCCTGCTCTGACTTTCCTCAGTGATGCAGTGTTACCTGAGAGTTGCATGAAGAAATAAAACCTTTCCTGCACACGTTGCTTTTGGTAGGTGTTTTGTTAAAGTGATAATAAGTAAACTAATACACACACATACACACTCAAACACAGATACATAAGAATAAATATTTTAAACCTTTGTAAACATGAATACCAATATAAAATAATGATCTAAATGTGTACTATACATAAGAAAAAAAAAGAGAAAACAACCAAACTGTTTCTACTTGATATTTGAAAATTGTTTTCTGTAAAATTGAATCAGAATGAAAATCAGGAGAAACTATCTTCCTTTTGGTAACCCTGAGCTCTGAAATATGCATTTGCAGTATAGATTGGCCTATTTTTCTCTAACAATATGATTAACCTTTCTATAAACATGTTCTTTGTTAAAATTCATTTTTTCTATCTAGAAATGTTGCCACTTATGCATCTAAAAAACTAGTTTTATTGGATATAAATGACAGGGCTTTTTGGGGGGGGGGATACTAAATATAGCTCTGCCTCTAAAATTGGAAGGAAAAGGCTTCCAGGTTGAGGCAACAGCTTTCTGTTCAATCACAGCACTGAGGGAGAATGCTTTTACAGCTGGTGTCATTTAATGGTTTTTTTTCCCCCAATTTCCTTTCTGTCTTTCCCTTTTGCCATCAAACAGATTTTGCCTACAGAACTCTGTGGTCCTAATTCTTCCCCAGGTTTCAAGGTCCTGTTGATACTGCAAAAACACTCAGGTGAAATGCAGTCTTGTTCTGATCAACAATATCACTTCTGGATATGTTCCTCCCAGACACTGATCAGCTCCTGGCACAACTTAAATCCAGACGCAACATTCAGGGAAACATCTGGAACCAGCTGTTGACCCCTCCCTTCCAGTAGAAGAAGCACTTCAGCCCCACAATCCTTTGCAGCCTTCCCTTTCCACCTGTTTACTTGAGAAGCAGCCACTCAAGAAAGCAGCCACTCAAGAAAATATGTAGTAGTCAGCCAATGACAAGGAAATTATATGCTAATGTGTCCCCATGTGTATCTCTGAAGATGAACAAGGCACAAGTGAACAGGAAAAATGGCTGCAACTGAGGAGCTTAACAAATTGTGGTATGTTCGAAGACAAAAAACTTCCAAGTCATATGTCTATGAACAAATATCTTGGAGCATCTAAGATATGTCGAACAATAAAAGAGAATAAAAATGAATACTCAATCACTCCTGATTGAGGAAAGTAAGTCATTTTGAAGATTTTAGTTCTTGCAGAGACGCTAACAACAATCATAACTAACATTCATGTAGTAATTAGAAAGTACCAAACATTTTACAGGTTTTATATGAACTGACCCTACAGTCTCTTAGTGTTTATTTGATGGTGATTTTGATTGGCAGCTTGACTGGACTGAGGGAGTCCTAGGAGATTAGTGAAATGCATTTCTGGATATGTCTGTGAAGGCATTTACAGAACAGATTAATTTCTTTCAACATAGGATCCAATGTGAATGTGGGTGGTACCATCCTGTAGGCTACCGACAGCTTTCCACTTCCTCCATCCCGATTATTCTCTGGCAATCTGTTCTGCACCTCAGTGTCATGATGGACAAAAATCTTTGAAACTATTGGCCAAAATAAATTCTTCCTTCTTCAAATTATTTTTCTTGGGGTTTTCCATACTGACTAAAAGTCTAAATAATATAGTGGGCATTTTTACCTTCTTCATTTTGTAGATGAGCATAGATACAAAGCAACTAGCAACTTGTATAAGGTGCACATAAAAATCTTCGGCACATGTAAACACAAGTGATGGAAATCCAAACTCAAACTGAAGCCAGCAACTGATTACTTTGTTATAGCCCAAACCAATAAATCGACACACAATACCCCAAGGACATAGAAACATCAGTCACACAAATACATCAGTCATGTATGAAAGATTTACTTTTGTTTTATTTATGTGTTTGTCCACATGTATGTCTGTGCATCACACTCATTCCCAGAGCCTGTAGAGGCCAGAAGACAACTCTGGATGCTCTGGAACTAGAGGTATAGATGATTGTAAGCCCCATGTAAGTGCAGAGAACTGAACCTGCGGCCTTTGCAAAGCCAGCCAGTGCTCTTAATGGCTGAGCCACCTCTCCAGCCTCATGTCATTATTTTCCTTTTTCTTTTTTTATCATATGTTTTACTCTCATAAGTCTTCACTCCTAGGATTTGTATGTCCCTTGACTACAAAATGACGTGAGAGGGAAAGGAGTGAGGACAGACCTTGGGGAGGAGTAAGAAGATACCAGTCATTCGGAAAGCCCTTGCTTTATCTGCTTGTGTTTCTTAAAATAACTGTTAGAGAGCATACATCTGTCCTTTAAATTATTTACTAACTCTGCATCTCTGCCTCTTAGGGCCTTTACAAAACAGCATATACAGGATGGGATGTGCACTAGACTCTTCAGAAGGTTCTGAGGTTTCTTAACAACACTGAAAATATTATGTAATATAACGTATTTTTAGAAAAACATACTTAACACCTCTCCCCCCAAAAAGCCACTGGCTTTTAGCATAGCAATAAAACGATTAGTTAGTGAGTTGGTAGGTGTTACTAATATGTATTTTTATGGATTTGGGTATACATGGGTGAGAATAATTATAAAATAAAAGAAAGGATGAGAATGAGTGAGCTTTCCTTTCTTGAATTTCAGAAGACAAAATTTAAAGTTACTTATCAGCACATATAAACATTCAAAACAAAATGGGAACTGGGGCTTAACAGCTGGGCAACACTGGCATACTCTTGCATTAGTGATAGCAGCATGGACTGTGAAACAATATTGTTGGTGGTGTTTCTTGTTACAATTGGCCATGTCATTCATGAGAATTTAATGAAATCAAAAGATGGGAAGCTAGACTTATTTCATGATTATTGTTCATAATGTTTCATTAAGTCATGGTTGACATGATCAAATAGTAGACAGCAGTTTCATATAATGGCCAAAAATGTGAACATATAAAATTGACATAATACCAAATGAAAAACATTTAGAAATTATTTATGGGTCTTAACTACAGGTGAATATATTTTATGCACATTACAAAAATGACTAAACCATAATACCAATCGAAGAATATTCAGAAATTATTTCTGGGTCTTAACTACAGGTGAAATTATTTTATTCACATTAGCAGATCTTTGCCTCATTTTTGCTTTCTATGTATCATAACAAAGATTGATCAATAAATATATTTTACTATTAAATCTCTTCTTGCTTACTGAGTTAAATCATGAATAACTTGGAAATGGCAGAAAAATGTGATAGATTTTGAAAAAAAACCACTGTGTGTGTTTGGGGGGGAAAGGATGACATTGGACCAGAACATTGTAATATATATGCTTGGATATCACATTCTTATTACTTCCATGGGAAATGTTTTATGGTTATTAATTAGAAGACTGTAAAATATTCTGAATTAACAGCATAAAAAATTCTTAGTTATCAAAAATAAAATCTTTGTAAGATTTTTATATAGTTTTTCTTTACTTTTATTGCCTTTAATTTTGTAACTTTTATTAAGATGATTTATAAGCTCCAATCCCTTTCTGTAACCCAGCTCAAATCCTTTCAGATTGTTAGCACAGTATAAATAGGTAAGAAATATTGATTTCTCGTGCTTACTAAGTAGACGTAGTTAGACAGTTCTTTGACTAGAAAAGTGCAGGCAAAGTTGGAGTGGGGGTAGGGGGGAGACACTGCCATAAAGGGTACATATTCCAAGGCTGAACATTTGACATGGTGTGATGTGCCATGGATTTGCTGTAATTCACTTCAAAGCCTAAAACTATGTTTTTAAATGACAGACTCTTCAAAAGGATATGATATTACACAGGCTATAGATGAGAAAAGAGTCAGAGTGAACCTGGCTTCCAGCTTGAAAGATAAATACCTCTAATTTCCCATAGTATAAAGCTGTTAAGGCAAGATATCTAATGCTTAAAAGATTTTTAAAATGAATTTTGTGTATGTATGTATATATACATATAAATCATCTACATATGCATCTACATCACAAATACACCTTAGTATGTAGAGATACACTGTTGTCAGGGCATGGGGAGTTTTGCAAGATGAACTGCAAGGCAACTGGAAACCAAGCAAAGAGAAAAAAATCTGAAACTGATCCAATGGCCTCATATCTGATGAGGAAATTTCTAAAATAAAGGATTCCTACATTATCCCTTGCACATCTATTAGACGATGTCCTATAATTGACTGTGGATGACCATAAGTTTAGCTGTACCATATGCCAACTATTTGTTAAGTAGGTAAAGATAGTTCATTTGATTTCACTGATTCATTATTCGTAATTTCAAACATTAAAGTAAGGACTTCCTGTCTTTAATTTTCTTCTTTCTCTCATAGTATGGGTTTGGTGTATTTGCAGCAAGTCCTGTTGACTCACTTTCAGAGCCTCTTACATGCCATTGCTCACTAAAGTGTCAGTCCATGCTACCAGCTTCCAGATCTACATTCTTTGTCCACAGTCCCTTTCAATCCGTGTATGTGGTAGGTAAATGAATCTCTAAGAAACATAAAGCACCTTATATAGAATAATGCCTTTCTTAGAACTGTTGGAATTCTAAGTCTCTTCTAACTTCTTGCTGACTGCAGCCACTTTGCTTCCTGGAAACTTCCTTTGTTGCCCCCTCCAGTGCTCTAGTGCTCAGTATTTTTCCCCAAAATACTTGTAGCTTCCCTTAGAGATGACTCATCTTGTCTTCCACCTAACTAGAGACCAGCCATCTTTCCTCTCTAGTACTGCTTCCTCTGATTTCTCTCTCTAAGGTTCTTATGCCTACCGAACACTGAGGTTTCTTTATTGCTTACTATTCACTATCAATCATCCCAAGGAGACACTCAGGATGTCAGAGGTCAGGCATTTGTAACTCACCCTGCTTCCAACCTTACTCTCACATGGGAAAAACTAATGACCATTTCAATAGCTCAATGACAACCTATAGAAATCCTAGCTAGCGAGCCAAGTGTGTTGAAATATTACTTATTTGTTTATTCTCATGAAATACCCAAAGTTAAAACACTGAAACTCTAAGGTAAAATTTCAAATGTACTCAAATGCAGAATTTGTGCAGCACATTATTTTTGAAATGACCTGAATGAGTTCATCTAATCCTAAGAGAGAAAGTACAATTAAATCCTCTTTTAACTGATGATACATGAGGCCCCTCCAAAAGTCCCTCCCAGGGAAGGGTGTAGTGGTGCCACTATTTTGAAGGCTTAAATGCCAACTGGTTTACATCTCAGAAAAGGTTACTATTGTATATATTCTGAGTAATATTTTTCTGTGATATAGAATTGAACCTAAAGCCTTACACATGCTAAATAGATGCTTTACCACTGAGCTCTGGGCTCGCCCCCAATTTAATTAATATGGGGTGCTGTGAAAATTTGCATGTCATCTTTCTATGCAAGCAATGCTAGCCTTCCCAGAAAGACTTCATTTTTAGAATATGTGCTGCAGAAGCAAACACAGAATTCATTTTGTAAAAACTGTCTTACCCAATGTCACTTTTTGTTGGATTTAAATGTGTATTTTTATTATTTTATATATTGACAAATTGTAGTTATACATATTCACGAACTATAAAATGATATTTGATTTAGTATATCTATTACCCCCATATCTAATATTTTTTGTGATGAGAACACTTGAAATTTATTCTCAGTGATACTGAAATGCACACTACTCAAACCTTAGTTCTGTTTACCAAGAAGTATATTTGATCTCAAAATTAAAACCATTCTTCTTTCTTCTACTCAGCAAATCCTGTATCACATTTTAACTCTGCTAAGGTTTCCATGGGAAAACACCAGCATGAATATCTAGTGCCATAGGAACTAAGCCAAATAAGCTATGAGGGGGGAAAAAACAGCAATTATCCATGGGCAGTAACCCAAGAGGCACTCCAGGACCCTGAAACTTGCCAGCCTTCCTCCATCCCCAAGCTGGCCAACTGACAATGGGCATTAATGATATTAGCAAGGTCATGTGTTGAATATGCTTTTTCTTCCAAATCTCATCAACTCCCAGGTGTCACCTGGCTTGGCTTGCTTCACCTCCGGTACACTGGGAAAGCCTTCATCTTGGAAAGAGTCAGTGACAGATCCAGCATGGTTTCTGACATACAAGGCTGTCTGTCTACTGTGTATCTGGAAAATTTCTTATACTTTGTGAATGCTAACAAAGAAGACAATTCTTGAGTGAGGCATGAAACTGACTGCCCAAGAAAACTCAAGGATTCTCAGGATGCTCTCACAAATAGGCAGGGACAATCACAGTCCAGTGTTTGTTCCTTCTAAAGCTTTTCTTAAAACATAATTTACTTATTTTCATCTTGCAAAAAAAACTTCACTGAATAACTATGTCTCACTATGAAAGCATACTGCATCAACAGCATGTAGCCAAAGACCCATAAATAAAAACAAAAATATTATTTTGCTATCTTGTGTATATAATTGGTAACTTTTCTCAAGTAATTGTGTAACCTACGATGGAGGGGAAGGTGAGACAACCTTGTATCATAACAATAGATTTTATCCAGTAGCATTAAATCAGCTGCTGAAAGAAAATCTTGAGGGCCAAATGTTAAAACACGATTTTCTTCTCATTTTCTGTAATTAAATAGGTTCTTGGTTTTTCTTTTAACACATGGTCATATGCCTTCAAGCAGTCATTTATGCATCTATTTATCTGAAAATAAAAATATGTGGAGATGGTGATATTCAGGGATTTGGAATTATTAGACATCAAACATTTCTTTGTCTGTGATTTTGATCTAATTGAGTTCTGTTTCATCATAATTTACTGTTACTGGCACCATTTTTTTTTCTGTATATTGTGGAAAAGATTGAGTTGTAGAAAAGAATAGGCCAGAAGCCAAAGAACTGCATTTATCATTGTAACTGCTGGCCACTTTTATTATTTAGGTGTTTAGTTTTACCTTAACATTTTTCTGGGTTGTTCTGGATATCAAATTTGAAAATATGTGCTTGACTTCTACTCAAGTTTTGTAAACAAGGTTTTGAGTCTTTTATGGGATTTCAGGTGTTTATGACAGGTGACCTAAGGCATCCCTTGAAGCTAGTCGTGTGATCTGGGACAGGCTCAATGACAACACAGGAGCAAAGACTTAAGTCAAATGGAAGAAGTTAGAGAGTGTGGAGACTCCATCTTTCAGGATTACTTTTACTATAATGGTTTATATCTTATTCTTCCCTCTCTAAAGAGAGATGAGGATGTAAGAGCCCAGGACCATAGAAAAGTCTCATAGACTCCCAACCCAGATAGCACAGCTCACATGAAGAAAATTGTCACCAGAATTTCCATTATTTTATCCTGTAAACTAATTCATTTAACATTAACACTCTTAGCCTCTGAGATCATAGGGTAATTATACACTAATGTAAGAGCACGAGACTCTAAGAGATTGTCTGACCTCAAAAATCAAATTGTCAAACCTCTTCATTTTAAAGCTGAAGAAAATAAAAGTCAAAGTGACTAGATGAAAAATGCAAGGTCACAACTTGCTAGTGGCATTGCTAGTCTTGAGTTCCCAGAATCCTATTTTGTAGTTCAGACACCGTCTCTTGGTGTATTCCTGAGTTCTGACAGTTTGAGAACAAAAGAAATACCCTAAGATGGCAAATTCCTCAGGAGATAAATTCTACTTGGAAGTCGTTTCTTTTGGGTGATTTGTGAATGTGCTTGAGATGCAATTTCAGAAGTCAGTTTGCTGTGCATAGGACCAAATGATGGTGGCGTACTTGGCAAACAATGCTTACAAATCAGGTTTTTAAAAATCCTTTCACCCAGTTGAAATGCCACAAGATTTTCATTTGACATAGTTTCCAGAACTTCTCATGACAGGCACTAAAGCAGATAAGCAAGTTGTTTCAAAGAATAGTCACTATACTGATGAGAGAAGGGACCTTCCTGTGTGCTCTATGTCTCCATTTAGAAGTGTTTTCCATAGTAAGCACAAGTGTCTATCACCTTTATTAGGGAAACCAAGGATTGTAGAGGAGCACCAAGTCTAAATTTGGCATTTTCCAAGGAATTAGCATGTAGATTAGGAAGCTGGGAGAGAAGTAACCACTTCAAAATATATTGGGACAGTTGCTTCTTTATTAACCATTTATTAAATACTTTAGCTGTTTTGCATTCAATCTATTTGCATGGTAACTGTAAAAATACTATTATTCACTATTAAGATTCTAAGCTGGGTCTTTTAATACCTGCCAAATATATTACCTTTGTAGGTCAGTTCTACTCAATGATCGCTAGATCATTGGAGTAAAAGAGAAGTGTAACTTTGGGTTGAACTTGCCTGTTAATATAAGCAAATATAAGATCATTTCCCTTTAAATCTGGATAATTGCTGTCAACCTCCACTTTAACAGAACCTGGAGACATAGCCAAAGAAATTCTTTGCATAGGATTTTATTTTTAGTTTATAGATAGCTATTTATTATATAATATAGATGGAACACAATAGAAGCTTTTTTAAAAGTCTCTTGAGAATAAAGCATCACAACTGTTCAAATTATCAATTACTGGCCATCCCTTCACTGGAAGTAAAAGCTGATCCCCCCCCACACACACACCTATTAGATAGTTTGCTGCTGCTAGCCAGCTGTTAATTTCTTCTCTTTTATTGGGAATGTCTGCCTTTATCTCACTTTTTCCTGTTAGCCCACAGCCTTGGGTACTTCCTAGTTGATCAATCATTTCATCATGGAGCTTCTATGAGGTATTGGTCATTTTTTTTCCGTGTTGATGATTTTAGTATTTATTGAGTTATTCAAATCTCTCTTAGACAAATCTGACCAACTGTGCATCTAGAAGGGGATAAAGTTTATAGCAACTGGCCTTGCTCTATAGTCTGCTCCTCTGCAGAACACCAAGATAACACCTTCCCTGAGAATTGAGGCCTTGTTAACTCAACTTATCTACATCCTGATGTTGGTTGGGCAAAACATAGCAATGAAAAGAAGGTACTAGACAGTGCAACTATCAAGTACACCCGTGAATCTTCTCTACATTATTTGTAGACTCCAGTGATCACATTCACATGACACACAACCCAACAGCAACAGCTAACCCTGTATCAGCTACACACCTCTGCATCAACCAGACACCCCTAAAGAAGCTACACATCCCCTATCCCAGATGCACGCACTGCAGCAGATACACACCCCTGCAGAAGATGTACATCTCAGTTCTTCTTTTGATTCCACTGACTTTGTCTGTGTGTGGGTTTCTAAACCCATAGTTTGAAACTTTTATTTTCTTTGAATGTCCTTACTTACTTACTTGTGTTTGTGTGAGTGTAGTGTATACACACAGTCACTGGTAGAAGAGGACTTTGATTGTCTATCTTCAACCCCACTCTGCCTTATACCCTTGAGGCAGGGTCTCTCACTGAACCTGTAGCTAAGCTGGCAGCCAGCTTGTCTCAGTGATTTGGTCATCGTGTCTCTGTCTCCCGCAAAGCCCGGATTACAGACCTACACACTAACCAGATTATTTTACATAGGTACTGGGAGTTTGAACCTAGGTTATCAGGCTTGTTCCGGAGTTCTTTAACCCAATTAGCCATCTCCTCAGCCTTCGTGTTTTAAATTTTTTTTTAATTAGATATTTTATTTACACTTCAGATGCCATCTCCTTTCCCCATTCCCCCCCTTAGAAAACCCCTATCCCATGCCCCCTTTTCCTTTTTGCACATATACATTTTTTTAAAATGTTAATCATAGGCTTTATAAGTTTGGTATTGCTCAATCAGAGGTGTAACCCATTACCCAACCTAGATATATCAACTATCTTTGACTGGTGGAGATACATGAACATCTGCCTTCCTGTCTCCCCCCTCTTTCTCTCTTTCATCACCTAGCTTCTCCTCTCCTTCTTCTCCTCCTCTTCTTACTCCTTCTCTTCCTCTCAGTACTCCTCCCACCTTAGCTCCTCCTACATATCACCCTTCCTGTTAAAATGAAACTTTTCTCTCAAAATACAATTAGAGCATAATTATGCCAATTTGTACCAGTGAGGTACAAGATAGTCCTCATACCCAGTCCATCATTTTGTTGACTAACCAGAACCTCTGTCATCTCTCCTAACTCAAACACTTAGTTCTGAACCTGGCTTTTTCCTTGGCTTTAGGATGAATGTCAACTGACGACCATCCACTCAAATCTTTTCTCTCAAGGTAAATAGCCAGGATTGGCGATGAGGCTATAAGTTTTCAACCCCGTCAGAAATCCAGAATGACTGAGTTAGCTATAATTGTGGAGCATGGTATTGGTCATTTTTAAAGCCAGCTCTTAATTATTTGGATGCCAATTAGCCAGGGACTGGAATGAAACAGATTCTGATTTTTTTCTTTTCTTTTCTTCCCTGATGCCTGCTTTTTGGCCACAGTACAGCTTGTTAATTTCTTCTAGCTACTTCATGAGTTGGGGAGGGGCAGAGATAGGAATAAATGCCTAAAAACTTGAAGTCTATTTTCTTAGTTGGAAGTTCTATTTGGCAAAGGTAGGTTTTAAAACTGTACAATAAATCTAAGCTTTCTTGTGTTGAAATGGAAGCTGCCAGCATTGCACTGGCTACTTTCTTCTGTGGCATGAAAACCTGTTCAAATGAGTGGTTTGCTTGATGTTGAACTTTTTCGTACTGAGAAGGACAGGGCAGTCAGTCTGCCTGGAAATCAAAGTACCATGTTGTCACAAGTTCACCACACTGTTAACCTCAGCAGTACTAGCTAATGATGGGGTTAATGTTTCTGTTGTATTTCCATTTTTTCCCTTGAATTAAGAAAGTGGAGCTGTGGGAGATTTCAAGGAACAAAGATGCTTTCATATAAGACATGCAAAAAATGCCATGTTAAATTTTCATTTAAGATAGACTATCATTATTTTGCATCAATGGGGACAAAAATAAAATACCACTAAACGCTAGGAATAAAATTTTAATTCATTTTTATTGGTTGTTCACATTTTTTTTTTTTTTTTTTGAGACAGGGTTTCTCTGTATAGCCTTGGCTGTCCTGGAACTCACTTGGTAGACCAGGTTGGCCTCGAACTCAGAAATCCGCCTGCCTCTGCCTCCCAAGTGCTGGGATTAAAGGCGTGCGCCACCACTGCCTGGCGGTTGTTCACATTTTACTAAGGGTAACGGTCTATTTTTGAGAAAATATAACTTTGAAGAGAGACGTCTCTTTCTCATGGGATTTGATGGCAATATTTGATTCTGAAAGGCAGGGGATAGTGCTCAAACACTGCATGTATTAAGCACCAATCCTAAAGCTCTGTCAATTTGGCATTGAACCATTTGATGTTAGAATATTTTAAAATATAAAGATCTAAGAACTGTATGTTTCCCTTCTGTCTACCATATTATATAGTTGATATGCCTGAAAGTCCCTGCTTCAATGGAGAAAATGACAGGTGTATAAAATAAATGTAGACACAAAGAAGTATTTGCTACCTTTGAAGGGGATACTAACCAGCATAATTTCCCTAAGGAAAGGTGGTACCGTCTTTGAAAATAAATTTTTTATGAATAACTTAAATATGATTATGTGAGAGACTGTTCAGTTTAGTTGCTCCTTAAAGGGATCTTTATAAGGTGCAGAAGAACAAAACCAAGAACACTGTTCAAATCTCTGCTCTGTTACTGGTATAATGACCTTAAATGATTCACACAGCCTCTATGAGATCTAAGTTTCTCAAGTGTAACATGATGAAGGTGATGATGCCCAATGGTTTCATAAAGGTTAGATGTGGAACCAAGCAAGAAGTCTTTCACACACCGTCTATGTGTTTTTAGAAGCTAAGTTATGTTTAATAAGGTTCCATTCAACTTTCCAAAAGTAGAGGATCATCGCAGACAGTCTAACCTATACCTCAGAGAACTCTTCTGAGAATCTAATAAAAATAAAGTTACGGTAAGCTCCCCCGAAGCTGACAGTATCATCATAAATAAGTGGAGCTATACAATAAATAAGTGATAAGCTAGACGTGCCAAGCCCTTGGCTTTTTTGTAGCTTATTACCATAAATTTTTACTTTTCTTTCCTTTTTGAGAATTTTGTTTTTGTTTTATTTTCTATTTAGATAAAGTTCACATAAAATTCCCCATTTTAGCCAATTAGTGTTTAAATCTGGTGTCCATGTACAACATTCCAAAACTGTCATCACCCTGTATCATACCCACTAGAAACTATGTCCTAGAAGTCAGATACTGGTGTCTTTGCTGACACCAGTATCTGACTCCCATGCCTCTGATCCTCTACAGGGTAGCAGTCTTGGATTACACAGGTTAAAATGTTGGACCAAGAGGAGGTAGAACCACTGGCATTCATTTAAACAAAGTGATGCGATCCTTTATTTGGGGAGATTTGGGAGGCTAGACAAAGCTATTGAAGTCATCCTACCACCCTATCAGGCATGGGTGTCAGCATTTCTTCTTGGGTTGAGGTGTCTCATTCTGAGAGATTTAGTGTGATGACATAATGATAATGAAAATTATCATTAGAAAAATGATCATGAAAGTCAGGTGTGGTAGTGCATGCTTTAATCCCAGCACTCTGGAAGTAGAGGCAGGGAGATTTCTGTGAGTTGTCCAGACTGGTCTACAAAGTGAGTCCAGGAAAGACAGGGCTCTGTTGCACAGAGAAATCCTATCTTGAAACAAAATAAAACAAAACAAAACAGAAATTAAAAATGATAATGAAGCTGTGTAGTTTCTTAGTCCCTGTCATTGCTGTGGGCTTCCTCATTAGCCAGGTCTGTGATATTGGCCCTTTAAGAACATAGGTGTGCTTCCTGTTATTTTTGTTATTAGAGGTGGAATTATGTATGTGTAGCTATCTTCTTTTGGGTTTGTTGGAAGACTAATTTCTTGCTTTTTCTAGGTTGTAGTTTCCCTCCTTGTGTTGGAGTTTTCTATTTATTATCCTTTGTAGGGCTGGATTTGTGGAAAGATATTGTGTAAACTTGGTTTTGCCATGGAATATCTTGGTTTCTCCATCTATAGTGATTGAGAGTTTTGCTGGGTATAGTAGTCTGGACTGGCATTTGTGTTCTCTTAGGCTCTTGTATGACATTTGCCCAGGATCTTCTGGCTTTAATAGTCTCTGGTGAGAATCTGGTGTAATTTTTATAGGTCTGCCTTTATATGTTACTTGATCTTTTTTCCCTTACTGCTTTTAATATTTTTCTTTGTTTTGTGCATTTGGTGTTTTAATTATTATATAACTGGAGGAATTTCTTTTCTGGTCTAGTCTATTTGGAGTTCTGTATGGGAGAATTTGAGGGTGGGGAGGAGGGAGAGGGTGTGTGGGTGGGGACACATCCTCATAGAAGCAAGAGGAGGGGGATGAGATAGAGGGTTTCTGGGTGGGGTGGAATGGGGGAAAGAAGATAATATCTGAAATGTAAATAGAATATCCAATAAATTAATCTAAAAAAAAGATATACCCAAAACCCAAAACCAACCAAACAACCAAACAAAAAAAAAAAAAAAAAAAAAAAGGAGGAAAATATTTGGAGAGTAAAATGTATTGCTATCAATATGTACTTGTACAACAACAACAACAACAAAAGAACATAGGTATGGCACACTCAATGGATTAGTATAGAGACTGTCTCTCTGGAAGAGGTCCAAGCAGCTAACAGGAACTGAAGTTTAGCTTTGTGGAGCAGGAAAGACTCTCCTTGTGGCTCCTTTTCTGGCTGCCCTTGTTTGGCTGGGTTTTGTCTTGTTCTCTCTCCTTGTCTTTCTCACTGGCCTGGGCCTGTGAAGATGCTGGTGTTTCAAACTTCTTCTCATCTCTATAAGATCTTGCTATTTTTATCTAGTGTTCTACTTTTAACAAAGAAATTTGAGATCACATAAAATGCAAAAAAAAAAAAAAGGTATTTCTGATAGGATTGTAAATTAAAAAGAGTTTTAAAGGACAGAGAAAGAAAAAATTGTTGTGCTAGAAACAGAATCATTTAGTTACTGCAGTTGACACCTGAAATTAACTTGAGATTCTTAGTAGCCAAGACAAAGGGCTCCTTTCCCTAATAAATCACCTAAGAATCTTACTGAATTAATTCTACTTGCATTATCACCATTTGGAATCTTTCTATGGCTTGCTCAGACTCTCCTGAGACTTCAACTTATCAATCACTTTCAGTCATCGAATTTTCTACATTCAAGTATTCACTATGAAAGTTTAATGAGTTTGTGGGTGGGGCCCTTGCTCCTTTCTTGAATTTATTCTGAGAAAAAGTGAGAATTTCACAAACAGAAAGCATAAACCACCCAACACATGTTTACAAGAATTGAATCGTGTCAACAAAGGGTTGGATAGGTTGGGGATAACTTGATCAAATGTTTCCCTTCTCAGTTTCCCTAGACAGATATTAAAGAATGTACCTAGCTTTGAGACCTTTTATCATCAGAATATTTTATCCCATAGCAACTGGTACCTCTGACACAGTACGTGTTCTCATATTCTCTTAGAATAGAAAATGTGATTCTGCAATGAAAGAGCCATTGAACAGTGTAGTGTCATAATCAGTATACTATTACTGTCAAGAGACACTATGACCACAGAAACTCTTATAAATGGAAACTCCTATAAAAGAGCTTGCTTACAGTTCAGAGGTTTGGTCCATTATGAGCATGGCAGAAATCATAGCAGCACACTGCAGACATGCTGCTTGAGGATCTGACAGTTCTACAGTCAGTTCCACAGGCAGTGGGAAGAAAAAAGACACCAGGCCTGGATTGAGTATTTGGGACCCCAAAGGCCACCCACAGTGACACACTTCCTCCAACAAAGCCACACCTACTCCAACAAGGTAATGCTTGTCAAGTATCACCACTTTCTAATGACCAAGCTTTCAGCTGCATGAGCCTATGGGATCCATTCTTATACAAGATACCACAGACAGATATGTCTTATAAGACGGTATTCTGAAGCAGAAAGATTTTTAGAACTGCGCCATGTATTTCAGATAACATTAGCCCAATTGCAGGTAACACCTATTATTGCTACCCTATTTTGTGCCAGATGAAGAGATTAAACAAACAAATAAAACAAAACAAAAACAAAGAGTAGAACAATAACAACGATTAAGATGCTTTTTTCTTCTTTAGGTCCTTGGGATTTCCATGTGGCACATCAAACTGTGTTGACTGCCTGCTCTAAGCCAGGCGGTATGGGAGATCATTTGTGTGTTTACTACTGATGGCCAGATAAATGCAAAAAAAAATGAATGATGAAGTGCATCTGAAACTGGAGCCTCATATGTTCCAACTTGAGTCTGAAATACAAATTATTGTTACTGCTGTGGCTATAAACTGTGCTTCCCCACTCCCACCCCAGGTTTCTCTACTCCAAAATGGCCCTTTTGAAAGCGTGACCTCATTATTTTCACAAAGCCTTTCATCATGTGTGATTTCCCAGTTTATTTTATCTCAAGTCGCTCTATCTACTGTATACTCTATTAAGCTACACAAGTACCAAGTGAAAGTGATTTATGTCATTTAAATTGGAAACCTACAAAAGAAAAGCCACTGTTGTCTGGAATGTCCCTCAAAAGAATATGTGCTTATCTTTCCATTTTATAAAATGAGCATAATATTATACTTCCTATACATTTTAGGAAAATGGACAAGATTATTAAAATCATACTGAGTAGCTCCCATGGGTACAACATAATATACACAATGATGTTTAATAAATATTGTGTGGTAATAACTTCTTAGTAGAAAATTACTGTGTATTAGACAGTATTATAGACTAGCCAATAATGTGGAAATCTTGTGCTCTTTGTAATAAATACTGTTACTGCTGGCTTAGTTTACATTGCATCATATACATGTAACATCTTATTTTCAGTATGAAGAGTTGATGTGCTTCTTTTTTCATGCGGAAGAGGTGATATCTGTGGGCAACACTTACCTAACGTCAGCTCAGTTTGTGCTCTGAGATCTATACTCACATAGCTCTTAACATCCATTCAAGCTTACATCTGATAGTCACTTTTCACTATGCTAGAGTAATTTACATTAGCACACACAACAGTTTATGTGTTTTCTTTAGTCCAGCAGGGTCCTACTCTGGACTCCAGGGAAGAAAAAAGCAATTAAGAAGCACAACCATACATAGATTAAAACAAAAACAAGAAACAAGAAACCAAAAACTGAAGGAATTATGGTAGCTCCTATTTGCCTCTTT